>NC_137675.1:12129365-12139365 GCF_963989245.1 Nansenia antarctica
TGATGTTAGCTGTGGCATCAACCACATGTTGTGGTTCCCTGTTTGTTCTTTAGTTTTTACAGTATGTGGGTGCTGCACGTTGTGATGGAGTGATGTCGTTTTGCAAGTGATCCATACAGTGTGAGCACTTTGGGTGTCTAGAAAAGAGCTATATAAATGCAATCAATTATTATTATGAATGAATATGCTTTTAGTTTAGCCAGTAGTAAATCATTGGTTGCTGTCGTGTAGGGGCTTAAAAGTAAAGAACTCAAAATAGTAAAAATGTCACTCATTCTTTATTTACAAGAATAAAAAGTTACGGTACATTACAGCAAATAAGAAATTACAAAAGACAAGATATGAAGCAGCTCTCAATAGTAGGAGAAACTCTCTAACTCTTATAGGATACATTCAAAATCATAGAAATATAATTAATAGAACACTTTCCTTCAGTCCTAAGAGGGACTATATGGCCATTTTATTCTATCATTCTATTTCTATGATTAAAATACGCTTATATACAATACATAATGGTAATGGACACGATAAATGCAGTTTAAACCCTTCAATGACCTGTAAAATAACATGTGGAAACACTTGTAACAGTTGGTGGCGTAAATAAAATATATACAAGACAAATTAAACATTTACTTCAAAAAGGCATTCTTAACATGTTACATGTTGTATAACATGGAGTTGTACAGATGAATGTCCATGGAGGGCAATGGGGGGTTACGATTCGGGGGTTCAAAGGTCAAATCCATGGTGAAACAGCTCATTTGACAGCCCACGGCAACAATGTTTTGTTTTTTTTTCAATTCAATGATTCTCTACGTTATTAATATCAATTACAGTGAATAATGTTCTCTTTTGGAGGTAGAAATCGGAGGACGGGTTCATTTTAATGCCTGAAACGGAATTAGAAGTGGTATTTTGTTTGATCCCATTCCTCATTCAGTTCCATGCATTACAATCATCCCATCCTCCGTTGTTATAGGTTGTGGTGGTGTCTGTCATGTTTATGGCTTGTTGTAGGTTGTGGTCCTCTGTGGCACAGTTGGTAGAGCATGGTGCTAACAGTGCTTATGCTGTGTGTTCGATTCCTGCAAGGACCATATACTGAAATGTATGCACTCATTGCAATGTAAGTTGGTTTGGATAAAAGCGTCAGCTAAATGGCATAATATGGTGGTCTCTGTCATGTTTATGGGTTGTAGGTCGTGGTGGTCTCTGTCTCCGTGGGAGCGGAGCTTCTCCTTCTCCCTAGCGTGTACTGGAAGAAGCGCGCCTGGCTCACACAGCCCAGGTCCTTCATCAGCTTCAGCAGGTCGTTGCGGAACTTCACCCCCACGAAGGCGTACACGAACGGGTTGAGGCAGCAGCGGAGGAAGGCCAGACTCTGGGTCACGTCGGAGGCGAACATGAGGCCGCTGTCGTAAGAGCAGTCTTTACTGCCCCCGCTGGCCGTGTCCAGAGTGGTCAGGAGGAGGACAATGTTGTAGGGCAGTTGGCAGACAAGGAAGACGAGCACCACTGCGAAGATGACCTGCAATGAAGCAACCATTGTATTTGTTAATTAACTAATTAAATCATTCAACCTTTACTTATACAGGTAAGTCAATTAAGACGATTCTTATTTGTAATACATATCATATAAATGGCATACAGTATTGTTACTACTGCTGCTGTTAAGTACCAGTATAAGCGGTCCCACAGGGAATTGAACCCACAACTTAAGCACACAACCCACAACTCTAGCAAGTGAGCTACACAGGACCATACTAAACCATGTATGGCCATGACCATATATGACAGATGGGGTTCGAACCCAGGTCTCTCACGCTGGAGACCCAAGATAGATCTACTATTAAACCAAAAGGAGATCCTCCAGATATGAGGGCAACACTTGAGACTTCATCTCTCTGGCAGGGCTACCGATCAGAGAAACATGCTTTCCAAATCACCTCCTCTACACATACAGTCCATAACCGCAACATCCCATAGACAATACCTTGATGGCCTTGTTTTTCTCGAAGCTCCGTGCCTGGCACAGAGTCCACACGATGGCGCTGTAGCAGAACCCCATGACCAGGAGGGGCACGCAGAACCCCAGCACCATCTGACTGGCCTGGATGCCCACGCGGAGACTCCCCGACCTCCCCGTGGCGTACGGCGTGCAGGTCCGGTTGCTGATGTCGGTGTAGGTCATCTCCGGGACGGAACAGAACACCGCCGTGAACCAGATGACCACGGACGACACCTTGCTGAATAACACGGCCCGGGCGCGGTGGCGGTGGGCAGAGACCGCCCTGGCGATGGCGAAGTAGCGGTCGATGCTGATGAAGGTCAGGAGGAACATCCCGCTGTAGAAGCTGACCTTGTAAGCCGTGTGCATGATTTTGCACGTCGCCAGGCCTAACACCCACTCCGTCATGGAGTTGGCCGCCCAGAAGGGGAGAGAGAGGGCGAAGAGGAGGTCGGCGAAGGACAGGTTGAGGAGGTAGACGTCCGTCATGGTCTTGAGGCGCTTGAAGTAGAAGTAGGTGAGGATGACCAGGATGTTGCCGGTCAGACCCAGGAAGCAGAGGATGGTGTAGAACGTTGGCGTGAACCAGGAACGGAAATGGCGGTTGGAGGACTTCTCGCACTCCTGGGCCCAGTCGCGGTAGTCAACGCTGGTGTCGGTGATGTCCTCGTATTCGTACTCTGTCGTGGAAGTGAAGGCGGTCGCGTTTTCACCGTGAGACAAACTCATCTGGAACAAAGACAAGTAGGGATATGTCAATCATGGTCAGGTTGTGAGGCTGTGTGCATTGACGACTTATTTATTTTAATTTGATTGTTTTTGTTATTTATTGTTATGTATGTTGATGTTTTTCTCCTTTGTTATATGTTCTGTGATGTTATGTTGATGTCTTTCTTCTTTATTATATGTTTTTATGATGATTTCTTCTATATTTTCTGTGTGGACCCCAGGATGCTTTAAAAATATATATTATAATGTATTCATTATATTTGTTTTCTCTCTTTGTCATTGTTATTATATAGGTGTTGATGTGCTGTTTGAATATGGGAATTCATATCATTTGAGAGATTTAGGTTCAGAGGAAAGTAATTGAAAATGCATTTGACTTTGGTCTAGTGGTTAGCACTACTGAAAGATGGGTGTCTGAAATAACAGACAGTCCCCAGACAGACAGTCCCCAGACAGTCTGCCATTCAAGCAAAACACACCAACTGTTAGGAAGTGGTAAGGTTATATGTCACAGGGCCTAATTACTAGTGCTGATCTAAGATCAGGTGCCCATCTGTGACTATCATCTTATTCATTATGATCTACAGTTTCCATGGTTATGTGTATGTAGTCGCAATCAAGTGGATTTATCATTGACTTGATGATCTGGATAATGATTCTGGTTGGTTTAAAGTATGAATGTTAACATCAAACTAAGCTTGTGTCTTTGTCTTACCTTGAGGTATAAGGTGCAAATCAGCAGAACTGGTGCAAGGCCTGGGATCCCTGGGAATCAGAAAGGATGAGGATTAAACACTATGACCGTGACTGGATCAAGACTACCATACCTGTAGGTCAGGGGAGACTGGTGGAGGTACATACATCTTAGGACGGGTTCATTGTAACGCATGGAACGGAATGAGGAATGGTGTTGAATGGTGTCAAACACACATCCTCATTCCATCCATTACAATGAGCCCGTCCTCTGATTTTTACCTCCACCAACCTTCCCTGAGACTACCATAGGCCCTGGTAAATGCACCTTCCAAAGTGCTTTACATGGCTTCTCATTCACCCATTCACACACACATTCACACACCAATGGCAGCAAACCACCATGCAAGGCTCCGGCCTGCTCATTGGGAGCAATTGTGGGTTCAGTGTCTTGCCCAAGGACACCTCGACACATGGCCAGCCGGGGATCGAGCCGCCGAACCACCATGCCGTGCTGCCATGACATAAATGTAACTAAATGTGTTACACCACTAACACGCACCATCATCAGAACATAATATCAGAGATGACCAAGTGTTACCATAGTCATCATGTTCAAGGGCATTCAAACTGAAACAGCTCCTACTGGACTGATTTGATGATGAAGGAACACAGCTTTGAGGAGAGTTAATGGTTGACTACAGTTTATAGATTTTGTCACTTATGAAACAGTTGGGTATAGTTATTTCTCATCACAACCTGTTTTTACAAGAATGTCAATAATGACTCAAATGTCAGTTTCATAGTAGTTTTTCATGGTTATTCCCCCCTTTGTCCCTACTCTACCTACTGTAGGTTTCGCACCCTTCACCCAAGGTGCCCTTTGAAGCACTTCTGTGGAACTGCAAGGATCTGTTATTCTTCATATTGCATTATATGCAAATGCCTTGTCTAGAAGCTTCCACAATGGTTAGGAACACGACTCCTCACGTCCTCTCCTCCGTCCTCCACTCGTGTCCTACTGAAAAATGTTATTGGAGCAGAACATCGAGTTTCCTCCCCTTACATATCCTGCTGCAATGCTTTTTGGGGATGAAGCGGAGTGGAGGACAGAGGAGAGGACACTTGGAGAAAGGGCTATTGTCTCAACCTTTTGGAACCTTTCAGATCAACATGTAGTCTATAGGGGGAGGGGCCAGGGATTTGATTTGGAATTCAGCCTTCACAGCACCAGGTGCTACAAAGGTGTAGGGAGGAGGACACCTGGTGGCAACGAAAGGGAATGCAGCCCATTGATTGGCTGTAAAATATGTGATGTCAGTGTAGTCTATTGCCTATTACCTACAGTAATATGACCAACATTGAAACAAAACAGTACTTTGGTTATTGTTGTGTTGTTTTTAAAGAGAAAGAAATGAAATGAAATGAAATGAACCTTTATTTAACCAGGGAATTCCTTTGAGACGAGTCTCATTTTCGAAGGAGCCCTGGGAATGCTCACTCGCATTCACTCGCATTCTTACTCATTCATACTGCATGTTTCATTCATTCATGTGGGAGGAAACCGGAGTGCCCGGAGGAAACCCACGCGGCACGGGGAGAACATGCAAACTCCCACAGTGATTAAAAGGAGTCGAACCCAGCACCTTCCGAGACCGGGATTCGAACCCAGTACCTTGAGACTGTGACGCAGTGATCTTAACCACTCTGCCACCGTGCCTTGGGTACATGGTATCAATTTCAGCTCTGGCAACAACTTGATTGAACAACTATACTGAATGGAAACTCTTATTATGAACAGTTATAGTAATTCAATTACGCGTACTTTCCAGTTAGGATCAGCTGATTTAACTGGTTCACTGAGATAAAAAATAAAAGAAATAACAAATATACCTTGAATGGTATTCCACTGCTAGTTTGTTATAAGCATGCTCCCCTGAAGCGATCTATATAACATAATGTTCCCTTGTTAACCTACAGGAAGTACATCTAACACATACTTGGCCACAGCCACACGAACCCTACAGTATTACTTTGTGTGCACTGGTGATATACAAGCTTCTTCTTTTTTTTTGTTGCATAAAATGCATAGTTATTGATAAACAATAGTGCCTTTTTGAGAATGTTTAATTTATTTGTTTCACTTAAATGAAACCCCTACAATACTGAAAGGTCTACTCAGAAGAATGTCCATATCTGGGGAGGCTAGGGGAGGTAGTAATCGGAGAACAGCATCATTAATGCATCGAATGGAATAAGGAGTGGTATCAAACCACTGCATGGAGGTACTGCATAAGGTGCTACGTTGGTTTATGGAAGGAAACACGTGACATGAGAGCTTATAGTATATACTGTACAGTAGACTACCTTATAGTATATACTGTACAGTAGACTGCCTTATAGTATATACTGTACACAAGACTGCCACTTTTAACACTACAATTTACATTACCGGTACATTCAACATTGGTAGTACAGTATATTGAAATCACTTGGACATTCAAATGATCATGTATCAATCAAACTCACCATTGGCAGAGGTCATGATTATTCCGCTACTCTCTCACTGTCTCTCCTTCTGTCTCTCTCTCTCTCTTAGCAGACACGTTGTGAAAGTGGTGGGAGATGGTATACTATGTATAGATAGTGTGTGTGTGTGTGTGTGTGTGTGTGTGTGTGTGTGTGTGTGTGTGTGTGTGGTGTGTGTGTGTGTGTGTGTGGTGTGTGTGTGTGGTGTGTGTGTGTGTGTGTGTGTGTGTGTGGCTCTGCTAGGTTTTCCCCTTTGAACTTATTTGCTTGAGCGTGAAAAAACTGAAGCTAGTCTTCGTTCATGCCTTTGCTGCTTCTGCTTCTCTATAACCTGAATAGGACCATGCTTGCTGTTGTTTTCATAAGCATCAAGCAGGACAAAGCATAACATGAACAGAAACTGAACAAAAAACAACCTTATTGAGACATAGTGTTGCTGTTAAACTGCATAGTTGTACCACCAGGGTTAGGGTTAGGTCTATAGCAGGGGAGGCTGGCGGAGGTAGAAACCAGCCTCCCCTGGTCTATATTCTACCCTGAGATGAGGTGAGAGTCTACAGGGTGATAATACTAGGCAGCTCAGACTCATTCACACCTTCACCCCAAAAACAACACAGGAACCCCAATAGCACACAGTGACAAACAAACTACAAACGAAGAAAGAAACATTAAAGAAACAGTACTTGGAAAGTGTTTGCCATCAAGCTTGTGAGGTGTGTGATTTGAAGAAGGAAGTTGCTAGGTATAATAACCAATTCTAACCCATTCCAACCAATAATAACTCTCACTTCCTGTAATTATGACCTTTAAACACATTCTATTTGTGTTGTTTCAAGTTTGTGCTTCCTTCTTGGCCTGGTCTTCTTTTGTGGGCCAGTCAACCTCAATGGGACTTCCTTTGTTGTTAAAAAAAAAAAAAGAAGGAAATGTAACCTTTATTTATCCAGATATGTCTCATTGAGAATCCGTTTTACAAGAGACACTTGTTACAAGCAGGAGGAAGCTGGTGGAGGTATAAATCCAACCTGAGCCAACCTATGAAGGTGTTACTACACCACATGCGAGATCCAAAGCGTTGTCTTGTAACAGGGGAGGCTGGTGGAAGTAGAAATCGGAGGACAGGCTCATTGTAATGGTTTGATACCATTCTTCATTCCGTTCCATGCATTGCAATAAGCCCATCCTCCACCAGCCTCCCCTGTTACAAGACAACCCTTTGGATCTACTGTAGGATGTGGCCTAACACATGTAGTAACACCTTCATAGCAGTGGTGTAGTCTAGTTTTTTCTAGTGGGTATACTGTGATTTTCCCCTCCCAGCCTCATATCGTTCATTTCGGAACGCCATAAAAATACATCTGCGCTCCCTGTCTAATGTTATATATCTAACATTACATGTTATAAGGCTGATCTGTGCATGATAGTGCTGCATTTTGACATATTTCATGTCGCATTTCCCCCAGTTGATGGTGTATGACGCATTGACGCTATAGTCAGTCCCAATGGTCCAAAAGTCAAGTGCTTCGTAACACAGACGGGGTGAAATTTATGAATGAAAGTGTGAAAGTTCTGTCACAAAATGCCGTTACGTATCCTCGCGCATTTTTAAGTGGGTATACTGAAATCCTTGGCCTTTCCTAGTGGGTATACGGCGTAGTCCTGCGTATCACGTAGACTACACCACTGCTTCATAGGTTGGCTCAGACGTGGAGATGAAGATAAGAAAACACAGAAAGCATGTCTTGTTGAGACAACGTATCTATGCTGTTCATCACTGTATTGCGAAACCGACTTAATGTTCATAATCTGTTGAATGAAATTGAGAGAGAACTCGGAGGAGGGGCTCATTGTAATGCAGGGATGGTTTCAAACACACATGCATTACAATGAGCTCGTCCTGCATTCTGAGTAGTTTGTATAGCTGTGTGTATGTATGTGTTGTATGTGTTGTGTGTATTTAGTGTGGCTGTAGGATGTTTCATTTAAGTCCTCAAAAGTCTCATTATTTTTGCTCCAGAAGTCCCTTTCATCAATGGCATAAATGTGTACCACTGTCCAAACCACTGTTGATTTAGACAGTCACTACATTTGTTTTTACCATGGTGACAGTAGGTGTGTTGAATTGTTGTGATCACACACACACACACCTATTACTCCCGAAACACCAGAACTCTGCAGAGCTGCACACCTGCGTGCTTCTGCGGTTGCCACCAATTTGAAGCTTTCACTGCACACAGGAAAAGGAGCTAGCTAACCACATCACGTGATAGACTGCAGGGCAGAGGCTAGGTGTGTGTGTGTGTGTGTGTGTGTGTGTGTGTGTGTGTGTGTGTGTGTGCGTGTGCGTTTGTGCGTGCGCGTGTGTGTGTGTGTGTGTGTGAGTGTATGTGTGTGTGTGTGTGTGTGTGTGTGTGCGTGTGTGTGTATGTGTGTGCGTTAGATTATATTATATTAGATTTATTGTCCCCAGGGGGAAATTCATTTTCACACCACTGTACCATTGTGTGTGTACGTGTGTGTGTGTGTGTGTGTGTGTGTGTGTGTGTGTGTGTGTGTGTGTGTGTGTGTGTGTGTGTGCACTATTGTTCAACTGCAAAGCTATGACAAATCTCATCAAGGTTGCAGAGAGATGCTACTAATGTGGTTCCTGCACATGGAATCTCAGCAGAGAGAGCAAGCTGCAGAGGAAACAAACATTGTTTGAGAAAAATGTGTAAGGCTGTTTCTCAACACACTGTGCTAAGGTTATCGATATACTACTTATGTAGTATTGTAGCTTTTGATTGCAATCAATCAATCAATCAATCTTTATTATCCCAGAGTGAAATTATTTATTTCTTATTATTTGAGCGATGGGGGCATTATAACACAGTAACATCTGATAGAAATGCTGTTGTTTTTGAACAGGGGAACATGTAAACCTCTAACCTCATACCTCAGGATATGAGGAGGGGTACTGTGGGACAGCTCTATATGAAAACAGGAAACCAACGCATACTGCTTTTCATGTTGCCACTTCCTGTACAGTGTACAGGTAACGGCACTCTGACTCTCTGCACAGCATAGCACAGCACTGGTTGGCCTTTTAGAACTCATTCTGTCTTCTGTTGAAAATTCAGCCCATATAAACAAGCTTGATGACCTGTCGAATCAGAATGAGTAGATCGGACATGTCCAGTCAAACACTCCGTGGTTGGTGTACTGGCTTTAGAATGAGTAGAACAGACATTTAGATCAACATTCAAGTGGGTGTAGTGTCAGAAATCTTTGGTGTATCATTTGGTAGTTGAGGATTCAATACAGCTTAATTAAACATTGACATGCTGAAACATTGCATGGAAACATTGAATTAAAAAAGAAGCACACATCAACAACTTTACTTCTGGGTAGAAAAGTTTATTGGTATAAATATGTAAAAGAAAAAATGATTTTTAAGACATGGCATGTTTACGGCTCTGCACTTCGAGTTGCAAATACGATGAGATGAAAAACCACTCATATTCAAGCAAACTTTGATATTGTAACACTGCTTAAGTTTACGCCATAACGTTGACAGTAAGAGTCTGTTCTGGGCTGAAACATTTGAATACTGATAATAATAATAAAAATCATGACAAAAAGAATCATCATCATCATCATAATCATTATAATCATAATAATATCATAACATTGAGAGATTGTTCTAAGCATACAGCCTTTTGATTTTGATTGACCGCTAGCATACTTCAGAACACTGATAGACCATTGTGTACAGCATGGATGACACTGAGTCCTAGACACACAGAGGCTGCGTTCGTAAATTCGCTCTGAGAGCGCCGGAGCGCACACTAGGTTCAACGTCATAAAGGGACAAAGTAATTTGATTGGACAAGAGGCATTCCATGAGTGCTGATCAGATTTCCAGAGCGTATTTACGAACGCACCCAGAGTTGGGCACCAAAGGTTCCATAACAATCAAATTCCACAGAAAAATTCTGTAATTCTACCAGAACCAGAATTCTATCCACAAGCTTGGACAAAGATCTTGCTAAGTTTAGCTTT
>NC_137675.1:12141865-12199365 GCF_963989245.1 Nansenia antarctica
GAGAGACGAGCTGAGGTTAATTTATGCTTTTGCCGACTGACCCTACCGACAACTCTCGATAGACAGAAATGGCGTCTAGTCTACACTTTTGGGTGTAGGGCTGTAGACAGCACAAAAACAGACCCTAAATCCCAATCAACCTCAACATCAAGTAGTAGGCACTTAAGTTAATTAAGTGTGTGAGTGAAGGAGTGCACTGTAATTAGTTCGCCATAGTTCCCCAAGAAGACTTGCTCATTGTTACGTAACAAAACCTCACCGATTGAGACAATGGCACCATCTAGTGTTAAGAGTAGGCTACAAAAGTGCTGTCGCATCTCGACCTACAAGTATATGTAACAGTAAGAGCATATAGCGTGGCAATATGAATCTCTTATCTTATTTTATTTGTATTTTTCATTCATTGTTATAATTCCTGTATGTCTTGTATAGAACTGTTCTGTCTATCGCTGGCCTGTCCTCTGTCATGTGTTTTATGTTCTCTGTGGACCCTAAGAGAAGGGTAGTGACTGCCTGTTCAGCAGCTACTCCTGATAAACAAATAAATACAGGGAGATGACAGACCGAGACCAGACCAGGACATGTGGATGGAGTTAGCCATTAGCAGCTAACAGCTGCTGCTCTCTCTCTCTCTGGCAGCGGTGGCCTCTCTGACACAGCCAGAGGTGATAAACACTGTAGGATTCATGATCTGCAACAAAATGGTTGACACTGTAGAGTAGGGTTGGGAGGTTTTTACGGTTAAATCGCAAACGGCGGTTTTGGAAAATAGCAACGGTTTTTGTCAATACTGTCATAAAGCCGTCATAAATTGCTATATACTGTATAATAAACGCCTTAAGAGTGTTTGTCCAGCACCACTGTCTGTGTGGTTGAAGATGCTATGAAAGTGATGACAGGACTTTTTGTAAACAATGTAATTTGTCAAATAAATAACCTGTCAAAACAGACGTGTCACGTGACAGCTTCTCCTCAAAACGGAGAATTAGGAAAAAGATATGGTGAGCGCAAGCTTGGTCCCTAAAAAAAACAACTGCTGCAATTTGGAAGCATTTCGGTTCCAACCAAACGACTAGGGCGAGCCAGCAAATCTTGATGAGGCTGTGAGTGATTTGCATGAAGAAGCTGAAAGAGGAGCGAGCAGAATCTGAGATTCTATTGTCGCGAGCCTGTCCTTGACGGAGACGAAGATCCCCTTCTCAAATTGAGAAATCAAATGGAGCCAGCCGCTTTCCACTGATGTTTCGACGATCCGGTTGTTAAGTCGTGACGTGTTTCCGGGTCCAAAGTTGGCTGAGGCGCTGCCTTCGAAATGCCGCAATAATAATAATAATTAATTATATTTATATAGCGCTTTTCCGAGGCTCAAATACCCTGACAATATGGGGAAAACGGGAAAGTGCTGTGTCCCTTGTTGTATGAACAGATCCGAGTCTAAAAAACGATTAAACTGTCATTCTACCGCTGTAGTACACTGGTATTCTGGTGCGGAGAATTTCTGGTTTGGACCCGGAAATTGCAAAACGTCACGTTTGACGTCAGACTTAACAACCGGATAGCAACAGTTTTTGTCAATACCATCATAAAACCATCCTAAATTGCTATATATAATAAACGCCTTAAGAGTGTTTGTCCAGCACCACTGTGTGTGGTTGGAGATGCTATGAAAGTGATGACAGAACTTTTTGTAAACAATGTAATTTGTCAAATAAATAACCTGTCAAAAAGACTATTTAGAAGCGATCATAAGCGTGTGTCACGTGACCGCTTCTCCTCAAAACGATACGGGATCACAGCCCTCGTCGGCTGTAATACGCTCTGCGCTTCGTACTCGGGTGCAGTGTTTCCCCACACATAGTCAAATATGTCCCGACATAGTCTCATTGCGAACCAAAATAATCTTTAACGCTGTTTTTGGTTATTTATTTTCAGCACTTTTTCAGCACTACTCCTGGAAAGTGTTTGAGTATGTTTGCGGAAAGGATAGGGCTTCATCATTTAAAATTGGCGTCTCCGTCAAAGCCCTACAACAATGTGATTTTGAACCTTATTCTTAAACAGTAAACTGCGGTTTTATTTGGAGACGGTTTAACGGTATCTACCGGTAGTCTACCCCCCAGATTCACAGAACTCCCGATCACTTCCTGGCCCTTGACCTATCCCCTATGTGCCTGTGTGCCTAGTAAAATGAAGGTAACGACTGTACCATATAGATTACATCAGAGGAGGCTGGTTGAGGTATAAATCGGAGGAAGGGCTCATTGTAATGCATGGAGCGGAAGTAGTGTGTTTGATACCATTCCTCATTCCGTTCCATGCATTACGATGAGCCCGTCCTCTGATTTCCACCTCCACCAGCCTCCACTGTCTACAACGTAGAGTGTACTGTATATAACAGTTTATATAAGAGTATATACAGGTATAGTAACAGTATATGACTATCTTTTCTTATTTTAGTTGTATTTTCTGTATAGAACAGTTCTGTCTATAGCTGGTCTGTCCTCTGTCATGTGTTTTATGTTCTTATGTCATGTGTTTTATGACCCAGAGAGAAGAAGTAATGACTGCCTGTTCAGCAGCTACTCCTGATAAACAAATAAATACAGAGAGATGACAGACCGAGACCAGACCAGGACATGTGGATGGAGTTAGCCATTAGCAGCTAACAGCTGCTGCTCTCTCTCTCTCTGGCAGCGGTGGCCTCTCTGACACAGCCAGAGGTGATAAACACTGTAGGATTCATGATGTGCAACAAAATGGTTGTGTAACAGATGACCCAAGTCTACCCTTTAAAGACAGACTGAACTGAACCGATTCAATTCCTCACGTTTTATGTGCTGGTGTACATCTAAAAAGGTAGGGATCGCAAGATGGGCTCGTTGCTGTTGTTTTGTTTTTTTTTGTTTTTTCTTTTTACCATTCAGCAGACGCTTTTATCCAAAGTGACTTCCAATTAAAGATTACAGGGACAGTCTCCCTGGCGTAACTTAGGGCTCAGTGCCTTACTCAACGGCACACTAGTGGTGGTGTTCCCAGGTGGGATTTGAACTCATGACCTTCTGATCAGCAGTTCAACTCACTATCCACTAGGCTCCCACTAACCCTTCAATATCACTAACCTCTCATTGTAATGCATGGAACGGAATGAGGCATTGTATCAAACACACGTCCTCGTTCCGTTCCGTGCATTCCAAGGAGGCCGTTTCCTACATCCATTCCTACGTCCACCAGCCTCCCCCTGGTATGGATAGGGTGAAAGTGATGTACTACTGTACTGTGTAGCTTACACCTATCCCAATGCTCTCAGATCTACAGCAGTGCCTTGCAGGTAGGGGGCTGGGGGGTGTGTTTGAGGAGTCAGTCTACAGAGGTGATGTCGTACCCGTTTGAGCTCGCTGGTGAAAGAGTCTGTGGCTTCGATGAATTTCCTCTTCTTGTCCTGGTGACGGTCTTCTATCTGCAGCAGCTCCGCCTCCAGCTTCCTCTGTGAGTTAGACACACACACGCACACACACACACACACACACAGACACACGCACACGCACACACACACACACACACACACACACACACACACACACACACACACACACACACGCACACACACACACGCACACCTGTCAGTTCATCTGGTTGATTCCAGAGAAAAGGAATCCTTATCAACAGAAAATTCATACTGTAACGAAATCGGAGGACGGGCTCATTATCATGCATGGCATGGACCAACGAATGGTATCAAGCCACGTTCCATTCCATGCATGCAATGAGCCTGTCCTCTGATACCTACCTACACTGCCGTAATGTCTTATGTATCACATGACTCCTTGTAGAGAAGAGTAACTCACCATCGTGGCTGAGCAGACTATGTTCGTTTTAATAAAGACAACTCAATCAAAATGGCCAATCAACCAACCAACCAACTATTATGCCTATTGCCTTATTGTCTGCAAATTGTCTGGATATTGCTACTTGTATCCTGTCTTATTTGTCGCTTATGTCCTGTACAACTGTCACATTTATATCTTGAATTATTCCTATTGCCTTACGTCTTGTGCTGCAATGTCAGGAATCCAAGCCTAAGATTTTTACTCTCTTACACTTGTGTAATGTGACTTAACAATAAAAATGGAAACTTGAAACCAATCAATCAATCAATCAATTAATCAATAGTACCTGGTGCACCATGAGAGACTGGACCTGGCGTTTGAGGACCTGCATGCGTGCGGTGGTGACGACGGAGCGCACGTCGGGGACCACACTCTCACTCAGGATCTCGCTGATCAGGCGGTGGTTGCGTTGGAAGCGGGCGGCCGCAGTGTGCTTCATGGAGAAGCCGTCGTCATAATCTGGACGAGGAGAGAGAGAGGCGAGGGGGGAGGGGGAGAGGAGAGGAGGGAGAGAGGGTATAGGGAGCGCAATGAGGCTATCGCCGCACAAGAGGAACCATGTCTTGTTATCCTGCAAATCCATTATCGACAATTGATTGAATTGCAGCCTAAATGATAGTAACCACTCTAGTGTGAACATTTGGGAGGCTGGGTGGCGGGTAGAAACCGAACACACGTGTTTGAGACCATTCCTCATTCCGTTCCATGCATTACAATGCGCCCTCTCCTCCGATTCCTACCTCCACCAGCCTCGCTTGCTGCAAGAATATCCACTTGGGGAAGAAAAAAAACATCACACCATTTTTATGGTGGAGAGACAGAACATTTGATTCTACCTCCTTTCCGTTCTCTGTATCTATAAACCATCCTGAGTGTCCCGTCCCCTGAGGTCATTAGTGTCCGTGGTGACAGTACGTGCAGCCTGCTGAGGACCGGGCCCACAGGGAGACAATGGATGACGTGTTTATAGGCTTGGGCTTCTCTAATTGGGTGTTTCCTGTATATGCTGTATGTCATTATGCTCTATTTGGGACACCGCTAGACACCCAGACAACTAGACAAGGATCATTTCCTTGAGGTGGGCGTATCTTAGACTGTGTGTGTGTGTGTGTGTGTGTGTGTGTGTGTGTGTGTGTGGTACTGCATGCTTGTGTGTGTGTGTGTGTGTGTGTGTGTGTGTGTGTGTGTGTGTCTATATCTGTGTCTGTGTGTGAGTGCATATACGTGTGAGTCTGACTGCGCGTGCATATGTGTGTGTGTACGTGGTGCATGCTTGCGTTGTCTATGTGTGTCTGTCTGTCTGTGTGCATGTGTGTGTGTGTGTGTGTGTGTGTGTGTGTGTGTGTGTGCGCTAGTATCTGCCCTGAGGCCCCTACCTTCGGGATCCTCGGCAGGCTGGATGCTCATGTAGGGCTCTCCCTTGTCCAGACGGGACTGTCTCTGCTTGGTCTCCTCCTCCTGGGCTGCCTCGGCACGGCTCTTGGCGTTCACATAGGCCAGGTAGGCTGGGGAGTTGTGGTAGGCCTTCATACTCTCATTATACTCAATCTGGGAGAGGGAGGGAGAGAGGGAGAGAAAGAGAGAGAGAGAGAGAGAGAGAGAGAGAGAGAGAGAGAGAGAGAGAGAGAGAGAGAGACGACAGGGAGACAGAACACAGGTGAACAAGTTGAACCCTCCAAAAGCTGTTCAATTCCATCCACAGTGGATAGAAAACCCTTGACTTGATCAGATCGATTGTTTTGAATGTGTTCACTGCCATTACATACATTAGGTGTGTGGTTGTGTATGTGTGTTTCGATTGTCTAATCAAGTGAATTAACAATTCGCTGAGTCAGTGAATTAACTCTGTGTTTCACTACAAGGAAGGAACGATGGCTGGAGGGACCCACGACTGTTGGACTGGAGAGCAGAGTAGACACAACTAGTGGTCATCCATGGTAACAGCACCCCATGATGGGTATAATAAACAACAACAGGTGAACAAACCAACCTTCTCTGCTTCGTACTCATTGAGATAATCCTGTTTCTCCTCGTCAGTGAGGTCCCTCCACATGCCACCGATTATCTTCCCAATCTCCCAAAGCTTCAGCTCAGGGTTGGAGGCTTTAACCTGGTCCCAAACCTGGTGGCAAGAACCAGACACGGGGCATCGGTGAGGAGGCAGAAATCTGAGGTTTCATGCATTACGTTGAGCCCATCCTCCGGTTTCTACTTCCACCAGCCTCCACTGCAGTAATACTAGCAGTAGTGGCATTTGACAGGTGGACAGCTCATGCGTCTTACCTTCCTGCTGTACCTCATGTAGGGCATCAAAGGCTTGTCTGGAGGCTTGGGTGGCTTCGGAATATTTATGCCAGAGGAATTCTGGGGGGAAACAACAAAAAAAAGACACTTATTAGCAGGGCAGCCAAGTTTCACCAAAAGTTTGGAGTGAGATTTTTTGGCGGTGGAGCGACCCAAAACTGTGCACGTTTTGGCAGCGGCGGCCCCTCTCTCCCACCCAATTATTTGTGCTAGTTTCCTGCAATTTTACATGTTGTTCATAATAAACCAGCACAAGAAATGAAAATAATAAATAATAACATTTTATAAAACAATAAAAAAAATCAGACAATATATCATATTTATGAAATCTTAATAAGCAAATACAGTAGCCTACAGACTCTAAAAGAAAAATTGGCCCCATCAACAGGACTCAGCCCCTTGGTCAGCAGCAGAAAGACCCGTGGTCATCATGTTATATACAGTGCATTGCTCATAGATGGCTATCATGTTATACAGTACATACCAGGGTTTTTCCTGGGTCAGAATGAGGGCTTGGTGGGTGATTTTTTTTTGGAGGGACCCCCAATTGTTGTATTTGTATTGTAAATTGTAATTATTAATAATAATTATTATTATTAATGTACCTGGTTATGTTACAGTAGAGAAACAAAAAACAGTAACCAAAACGGAGTATTTACTAGCTAAGATTGGCAAAAGATTGGCGTGGTGCAACCGAAATTAGTAAACAACTAGTTTGAAACTAACTAGTAACAACTAGGGGTTTAGTAACTACTAAATGCCTGCATTTAGTAATGACTTACGCCATATTGGTGCAACCCAGTCCAGTAGGCTACCAGATACGATGTTGTAATGTATGCACATATTTTGCTACCACGGTTGCCAGATGGAATTGACAATGTCCAGCCCAACCGGTCTAAAAGCTGCCGAATCCACCCGTCCAGTGTGACCAAAAGTAGCCCAATCTGGCAACCCTGCTTGCTACGTTCTTGCAGCTCGCATGAACACAGGTTCTTCCATCAGCGCTCGCCTGCCGCTTCGATTGCAGACTCAAGTTAACGAGCGTGCAGAAAGATGCCACGAAACTCATGTCCGGTAGCTTTCTTTCAAGGAATTTCAAAATTAAAAGTCCCGTAAAAAAAAAAAAAAAAAAACGTTTTTCTCGCCGTGAGAAATAGAGATGCGGCGTGAGAGCGTGAGAACTGGTTGAAATGCGTGAGACTTGGCAGCCCTGCTTATTAGGGCAGTCTAAGAAACCCTGTGTTAGAGAAGCTAACTAGTCGTGTTAGAGAAGCTAACTAGTCGTGTGTTAGAGAAGCTAACTAGTCGTGTGTTAGAGAAGCTAACTAGTCGTGTGTTAGAGAAGCTAACTAGTCGTGTTAGAGAAGCTAACTAGTCGTGTGTTAGAGAAGCTAACTAGTCGTGTTAGAGAAGCTAACTAGTCGTGTGTTAGAGAAGCTAACTAGTCATGTGTTAGAGAAGCTAACTAGTCAACGCTGTGTTAGAGAAGCTAACTAGTCGTGCAATTCATGGAATGGAATGAGGAATGGCATCAAACACGCATTACAATGAGCCCGTCCTCCAATTTCCGCCTCCACCAGCCTCCCCTGATACAATCTCACACAAAGCAAGATATAGACTGATTAGAAGGATAGCTTACGGTATGGACCGTACAGGCAGAATGGTTGAATATTCATTGGCGACCCCCCTTCAACTTTGACTTTGAGTAAAACGCAACTAATACACATTAAAGCACATCCTTATGAAGTTCAATGTACCGTGAATTAAAGACAGTTGGAACCCAACCAGCACACAGAAATCACACAGAGACTATAATGGAATAACAGCGATTGAATAGAAAACATGACATTCTCTCCCCTAAAGCAGAGGATTTGCACACGCGGCGTGACACACCGCCTTTATCGGCATCAGAGAGCCAGCCACAGCTTGCATGTAGCGACCAATGAATTACTCTGCAGTTGCCCGAGTCGTGCCAAGTGCCGGGTCGACGATGCCATGGCAACGCGGACGGCATGGGCTACTAAGCTAGCACGGCTGTCAGCTAGCGATGCAGACTTTGAATGGCAGAGGGCAGGTTCTGAGTACACACAGATGGACACTTGGCTACTCAGTCTGTGCTAATGCGTTGCACGGTAAAGACAGAGGACTTTTTTTCCTTTTCTTTTTTAAATGGAACACATTTCAGAACATCTTGGTAATGGAATGGAATGGGACTGGCTGTTCATTCGCTCTCGTTCTCTCTAGGAACACAGCACAAGACTCTATGTCCAGAGCTGAGCTGTTATAGATTATATTTTGGCTTCTATCAAACTAGAATCTAAAATTGACTTTGCCTCCTTCTGTTAAGTACTATAGAGTCTGATGTTTTGCTATTCTGCTCTCAGACCAAGGTCAAATATACAGTATATGTAAAATACTTGACATATGCATTTCATCAGGTCTGTTTGACATATGTATGTATTTAACCCATGTATGACCCATCTAACCCAGGTCTGTATGACCCATCTAACCCAGGTCTGTATGACCCATCTAACCCAGGTCTGTATGACCCATCTAACCCAGGTCTGTATGACCCATCTAACCAGGTCTGTATGACCCATCTAACCAGGTCTGTATGACCCATCTAACCAGGTCTGTATGACCCATATAACCCAGGTCTGTATGACCCATCTAACCAGGTCTGTATGACCCATCTAACCAGGTCTGTATGACCCATCTAACCAGGTCTGTATGACCTATCTAACCAGGTCTGTATGACCCATATAACCCAGGTCTGTTTGACCCATCTAACCAGGTCTGTATGACCCATATAACCAGGTCTGTATGACCCATATAACCCAGGTCTGTATGACCCATATAACCCAGGTCTGTTTGACCCATCTAACCAGGTCTGTATGACCCATCTAACCAGGTCTGTTTGACCCATCTAACCAGGTCTGTATGACCCATCTAACCAGGTCTGTATGACCCATATAACCAGGTCTGTTTGACCCATCTAACCAGGTCTGTATGACCCATCTAACCAGGTCTGTATGACCCATCTAACCCAGGTCTGTATGACCCATCTAACCAGGTCTGTATGACCTATCTAACCCAGGTCTGTATGACCCATCTAACCAGGTCTGTTTGACCCATCTAACCAGGTCTGTATGACCCATCTAACCAGGTCTGGTGTTGTGTCGAGGTAATAAGATCCTACCGTTGCCCGGCTGTTGCTGCCCTGGGTCCCTCCCAGCCTGTAGTTGTTGTAGGCCAGGTGGCTGTACGGGTTGTACCCCACGAACCCTGGTGTGCTGGGCAGCTGCTGATGGAAACACAGGAGACAGAAACACAGGAATCAGAGAACGACCATTACAGAAGAAAAGTGTAAGGTTTAGGTGTTGTAGGGTAAGGACTGCTCTGCATCTGCTGGGTAAGGTTTAGGTGTGCGAGGACAAAGGGAGGAAGGACGAGCGAGCAGTTAGAGATACCAAACAAAAGGATCTTTACTAGACAACACAAGATACAAAAACACAGACTCAAAGCGTCTGTCGTGGCGTCGGGAGGGAGGCATGGAAGGTATGGAACATGGAAGCTGCAGGCGGTACGCCTATGACTTTGCCGTATGACCTTGAAGGGCCCAACATAACAGGGGGACAGTTTCCGGGACTCGAGCCGGAGGGGGAAATCCCGTGTGGAGAACTGTTCCAGATGGGGGTCTCATCACTGACTTCTGTCGTCTCCACACCGAGGCACTACGGTGAAACGGCAAGAGCCGTTCGTCAGGGGGGGGTTACGGTCTCCCTCCATCCGTCCACTGTGCCACCTCAATCACGGACTCATTACCTGCACTTGTGTGGAATTGTCACTGATGCTTTATGTAACCTCACTTCCCTTCATTCTCCACTTAGTCTTCACCGTCTGTTGGTCGCTTCGAGAACGTAAGCTAATTGAATATAGCCTACGTACTGTTTTTAGAGACTGTGTTTTCCCCCTTTGTTTCCAAACTGAAGTCTGTGTTTTTATCCTGTTTTGTCTGCATTAAGTAAAGATCCTTTTGTTTGGTACCACTACCTATTCGTCTTCCTCTCTTTATCTGCATCGCACCTGGGTCCGAAAATTAAAGGAAATTAAAGGACAGCTCATGTGAGGAGAATAAGATGAAAAGGCAACCACATGAACCTAATCTTCCAGGCAGAAATTGTAATGTTGAGGTTCCACTTTTAAGAGCCCAATTGAAATAGATTGTTGTCAGAACGTGAGAGCATCTCACAATGGACACTAGTGAGTTAAAGTGATTGATCATTTGTATAATTTCAGCCTAAGTACAGCTGTATATATATTCAAAATATTGCCACTGATAAACTAGGGATTCAGTGGCTGAATGAGGTACTGTAAAACAGTGATTCAATTCTTAGATTATATTTGTACAAACTCTACGTTGACCATCCCAGCCCAAATGAAAGATTTCTGTAACATTTCTTTAACGTTGAAAGATAAAAATGACCATCATGAATATCATGGGGTTAATTGGCATCCCTATATCCCTATTATGGCTTTTCAGACACCATCTGAAATACTTACTGGTGTAGGGGCAGGGGGGGGAGGAGGGGCATACGATTTTTCTGTTGTGAAACAAAAGGTGAGATATTAAGACAAAGCAAGCCCCCTTTTGCATACAGATAGACTATCATAATTTCTCAGTGTTTATTAAATCAGTCCACTCATGGAATATTAGATATTTCTGTCTCTGGTTACAACTGCACGTAATTATATGCCAATTAAGTTACAATTCCAGGAATGAATAGTCTCTGAAGCTGATCTTGGCAAACTTGTTAAATTAGCTATGATATCACATTCATAACTTATTCATTTGCATTATTATTTGTTGCCCAAATGTGGCCAATTCTATGTCATACACCTAACAAAAACATTTCTATTTTCTTGCATATAATGTTAGTAATTGCTAAATAATTTCTTACTTGACATGATCTTGGCAGAAGGTCAGTTTATTCCCGGCCTTGGTTCTGTAAACACATTTATAATGAGAGGGAAAACATTGTGGAGTGAATTCATATTCATAAACTGTATTTGTTACTGATTTGAGTGGTATTTAAAGTGTCTTCCGTATTCGTTCACAAGACAAAAGATGCCGATGAAGCCAACATGATGGTCTGGCAAGCGACGGAACGTATGTGCACCAACATCCCACCACAGACACAGACACAGACACAGGCACACACACAGACACAGCAGAGGCTGACAGCTGCGTATCTGTCAGGACTGCAGGGCTGGCTTGGCTTGGCTTGGCTGGCTACCTAGCTATTTGCGTACAGAGTAATTAACTATGTATGTATAGCGATTAGCTAACAATTAGACATCGGTTAATTACTCAGACAAATGTTGAGGCATTGGCTGAAAAATAAATTGCTGTCATCTTGCATATTGTTGGCTGACAGCCAGCTGCGAAATCGGTTAGCCAGCTATGCTATGCTAACTAGCCAGCTTACTGACTAGCTAGCAACCACCATCTGTTGTCTTGGTAACTTAGACAGGAAGCGCACGGTCTTCGTTATTACAGATGTATAACATGTTAACTGGCAACGTGTTACATTTGAGTGTGAAAAGTAACTCGTCTTTAGATTAAATATCCCCTCCTGCTTCCTAGCTAGTCAGCTCAGTGAACAGGCTAGTAGCAGCTAGCTCAGCTAGCTGTCACAACACAGTCACATCCCTGCTTTCTATCAATCTGATTTAATAAAAGTGGCATTTCACACAAATTGATGACATGCAATGTAGATACAGGCAAATAAAAATAAACTCATTGACGTCCGCTACATATATCAATATTATGTTTGCCATAATTGTAAGCAATTTAAAAGTAATGGGCAGCAAACTCACCCCAAAATCCTTTGTCCCCACCACACTGTGTGTGCGTGTGTGTGTGTGCGTGTGTGTGTGTGTGTGTGTGTGTGTGTGTGTGTGTGTGTGTGTGTGTGTGTGTGTGTGTGTGTGTGTGTGTGTGTGGCTTAGCTAGCAGCCTGAAGAGGACTCAGAAGGAATGGGGGTCCACTCATATGATTCCAATAGAATTTTCCAGAACTAACCATGCATGCATTGCACTCTAAATTGAATCATCATGTTATTCAAAACATGCTCCTCCTTTCAACAATGAACATTTCTGAGCAGTTATTGATAATAATAAAAATACATTATTTGAATGACAAATTATGCTTTTATTTAATTATAATGTAACAACATAGACATCCATGACAAACCTATGGTAATAAAATAGATGTGTAATAAGCATTAGACAGGTCAGGTGAGCAAACTATTATCCTAGGCTACTGAAAGAGGTTTATTGTTTCTGCTGAAAATATATGAATTACAAACCAGACTAAACCATTTGTAATGTATAGGGCACCTAACCCATTATTTATAACCACCATCAACAAACAACTGTAGGCATAGCCACATGCCTCCCATTGAACTCCATGGCAAACTGATGTCACCAGAGATTATCTATATTATTAGATAAATAGATACTTTGAACGAAGCTTTGATGTCACAATCATTAGTGCACTGAAAACCAGGGCTGACTGGCTAGCTGCCAGAAGGAATCTTGCAATCTCATCCACCTGACCAAACATTGTCACACACAATGGCTCACGAGGAGGCGCACATCAGGGGAGGCGAGTGGTGGCAGAATTTGGCTCATTGTAATGCATGGCTCATCGTAATGCATGGAATGGATTAATGATTGATATTAAACACGTCCCCCTGTTCCATTCCATGGATTACACTGAGCCTGTCTTCCAATTTCTACCTCCATCAGCCTCCGCAGGTACACATTATCCCTATAGCTACAAACTCTCTGACAGAAATGCCAAAAATATTAGTATGAAACTTTTTCATTCTGCTTCGCTGACCATTACGCTTTTGAGGATAGCCAAGGCCCCCCTCCCGTTTATAGCTCCTATGTTGTTAGAACTGAAATGCTTTGCATTCTTGCTCACTCATTTGTAACCTAAAGATTTCTATCTGTTCTGCTTGTTGCGGTTTCAATAAAAACACTGCACACCTCTCTTGGTTTTACTGTACATCTTTGTCCAGTACACGGTGGAACATGTGAACCTGAACGACACTTGTTGTGTTCTTTCATTTGTTAACATTGCGTGGCGATTGGTGTCTCTCTCTTTCTTTGTTGTCTGTTGTAGTCAACAATCAACCCTTCCTTTGCTTTGACACCTGAGAGTGATGCTGCACTTTTGACGTCCACATAGTCTCGACGTGAGGAGAACTTTGAACCAGGGTCTTCCATGTTGAAGACATGCACAAACTCGCTATGCTAAAGCCTATGGTTAAGCTCAGTGGGCTAAAGCATGTCTTGAGCCCTGAGGTCAGGGGTCAGGTCTCCAAACCACATCTGTGTGTATAGGATCAGGGGCCCTGGCTATACATGCCTGATGTAACACACACACACACACACATACACATACACACACGTACACGCACACACGCACACAGGCACACACACACACACACTAACACACACACTCACAAAGCAGCCTTGAAGGTTTAGGGGGGTATTTTTAGAAGCGGTAGTTGTCCTGTTATTATCATGTATCATTCCAGAGGTAGGCTATTTGCCGGACAAATGCCTTGAGTATTATCAATAAACATTAACTAACCAGAGAGAACATGAACTAACCACTGGTATGATATTATCAGTCAACAAATTCAGAAATATGATCTAACTAAATACAGTACATTCTTCAGATTTCCGTTCCTTTTAAAAGAAACCTAAGATGTTCTGTTCTGTTTGACTTGTTGGAATGTTTGATTTTGTGGTCAACTTGGAAAATAGACATTGAACTGGTGTGTTTTTGTTGGTCTTTGATGGTCCAGATAGAATGATTGAAAGTATTACTTCAAAAGTGCACTCTGTGCAGAAGGCACGCATGCACATGCACACACACACACACGCATGCAGGAAGGCAGGGAGACAGAGACATATGTAACCCGTGTGTGTTACGCCTGCGTTGTGTTCTGGTGGTGTGTGGGGCAATAACGAGGCCGGAGGCAGAACTGGGTCTCTGGTTCACTTTAGTGGAGCTGTGTGACATACAGAACATACACACAATGTATCAGGTAGGCTAACATCAGTCTGGTTAGTTGTCTCGCTCCCCTCTTAAGACGATCTATAGATCTGTCACTATATATATGAATATGTATTCATATATTATACACAATAGACATCAGCATCATCAGCTCATAGATGCATAGATAATAAAAAGAAACAATTTGGCAATATTCTATAATACATCAGAAAACCCATATTTCGTTTCCTAAACAAATATAAAAATAACAGCATCAATATTATTAATCAGTATTGACATACAATATGTTGCAATAACAGCCACACCAGCTGTATATAGCTACTGGTGTGGACTAAATCATGAGGCTATCAAGTTTCCTCCCATTACACAGTAAATAAATACACATTAAATAATAAAAAAACGTTTTCAAATGAAACAGACAAAACATCTCCATACCTGTGTGACATACAGAACATACACACAATGTATCAGGTAGGCTAACACCAGTCTGGTTAGTTGTCTCGCTCCCCTGATAGAACCAAAAGCGGACGATTAACGGACGGTTAACAAAATCATGCTAGCAACCGTTAAACTTTCAGTTTTCTAATTAGACCACTTTCTTCAACTGATACAAAACCGTTGGTTAGCGATTTCAAATCCAAACAGAATTTACACAAGACGAGTGGGGTACGTTAAACAACGACTAGCAACAACTGGATTACGTTCAAGACATGAAATACAACTTTTATATACATTTATCAGGCGGAGATTATCACGACGCAGCTCACCTCTTAAGACGATCTATAGATCTGTGACGTGTGCGCACCTAACGACGTGACGTAGCCAAAGTAGGCACGTTCAACACACACCAAACTACAGAGCACACAGGTAGGAGATTCAAACAAAACAAAGAAACAAGGGGTGTTTTGGTGAGATTCATATGCAGACCATATTAACCTGTTCATTCACCCCCCCCTGAATTTCACCAAAATCATCCGGCACTAAAGCTCCACTTCAATATTGAGGACGTGTGGAAGGCACTACTCCATCTTGCCCCTCTAGACCAGGTTAACACAAAGATCTAATCCTTGAGTTCAGTTGAAAAAAACTATCTGTAAAAACAGATTAAAAAGCGTTACAGGTTGATTAGGCCTTCAACCCTTCAAGAACTTAGAGGTGCAGCCCTGGGTTTCCGTTAACCGGTAATTGCCGGACTTTGTCCGGTAATTTTTTTTGAAGTCCGACAAATTGAAAAGTCGTCGGACATATTGTCCGGACATATTGTCCGGACATATTGTCCGGTGAAAATAATTCCCTTTGAATACAATTCGCTAAAGTTCACATTCTGATTCCTTCTATTTTAAAAAAGACGAATATATAGGCTATGTATTTCTTTTATTATGATATGATTTGACACCGGCATGATGATGACTCCTAATGTGTAGACCGGCCTATGCGAAACAGCGCACAGGTGCCACATGGGATTGATGCCAGATGGGATTACAGTTTAACCAGTCTATTACCGCTTAAACACAGTAGCCCATTCGGCGGTAACCCATGCCTATCTGGCAACCCTGCCAACCCGTCCACCATAGTAATACGCAAACGTTGCAGCTCAAAGGACGGCCTGTACAATGATGTCAGAGTGACACATGCAGGTGACCGGTCCGTTCAGGCGTTTAAAAATGCCCGAGCACGCTACATCCAGCATCTAGTAGATGCACTACACGAGCGATTCCCCGAAGATTCCCTAGATGTACTGAACAGCTTCGACATCCTTCTGAACCCCTCCCAATACCCACAGACGCAGGATGGTAAGTAGAAGCTAGCCTGTTTAATTAAGTTGGTTGCAAAATGCATAGTATAATTCTTAGGCCTATCCTTTTTGAATAACCTAAAATGCTTGTCTAAATTGCGAAATGTAGACTATGGCCGCCGCCCATCATAGGCTAATAATAATTATCATCATCATAATAACAATAATAATTATTAGGCTATAATAACAACAATGATGAAAACAACAGGATAACATTTAAACCTTCCTACTTTTCAGTTAATCTGGCTGTTGATGTCATTTTGTCATAAAAAAAAATAGGCCATCACTGATTCATTATCACTCATTCCGTCCCCTCAGCGCTTGAAGAATATGCTAAACCGGCCATCCAGACCATCATTGGTCATTTTGGCCAAGAAATGACCAGCGATGATGACTCAGCACCAGCCACAGCCCCGGTCATCGATGCCACAAACGTGCAACGAGATGCCATCGGTGTCATGACAGCGCTTCGTGGTTATGGGGGCTTGCGTTTCTCAACAGCCTGCGAAGTCCTCATCCGAGACTTCAGCGAAATTTACCCAGAGTGGGCCACACTGGCCAAGATAGCCTGCTTGATTCCCGTCTCCAGTGTGGCTGCAGAGAGAGGATTCTCTCTGCAGAACCGAATTAAAACTGCGGACCGAAGTCGCCTTGGGGAGGGCAAGGTCACACGGCTAATGCGCATTGCAAGTTGCGGAGAGACACTTTGCAGCTTTGATTTCAAGTCCGCAGCTGCACGCTTCAATGCTGCCAAAAAGCGACGTAGGCCTAATAAGTACTAGCTGAATTATATGAGCAGCCATTGTTATTTTCAGAGTTTTTACTCTAGGCTATTTTATTTAAGGCTATCCCCTATCTATCTGAGAGAAGGCATAGGCGATAGGCCTAGGCTGTAACATCGAACGGAAATTAGCCTATACATACGCATTGCAAGTTAATTTAAAGCCTATTTATTTTCAAAGAGTTTTATTCTATTTTATTTTATCTGATAAAAGGCATATGAACGGAAATTAGGCTAGCCGTGTCACGCCAGAAGCCTACATGCTTGCACTGTTACTGTTCAATAAAATGTTATACATCTAGACATTGTGGTATTTCTTTATATACGTATCCCAGACTGCCTATCAATTGTTTCTCAATAAACAGTTATGTTCTCCCCATTGTCATACTCCCGAGCTAAACGAAATGCCTTCCCAAACAGCGAGACCTGGTTATAGAAATGACGTTGTTTTATTGATTTAAAAAAAAAAAAGGGTAAAACTGGAAAGAGAAAATAGAGAACTCACATTAATCCCAAACAATTTAACAAACTTCAGTTAACGTAATGTGGAGTCCGTTCATTGATCGATGCTGTCTGTTCAGTTCCCAGTGAGGCGCCCGTTCAGCGCTGGACCCGTTCAGCGCTGGATTTGACGCATGGCATAGCGCGCATGCGTCAAATCATGTTATATTATTATATAGCTCGCATCTAATCGTATCGGATGAGAAATAGACATTAAATGGCATATATAGGCCGCTACACAACAGTAATCACCGCGACAAACAGCTATATTAGATTTGGAGAAAAAAAATATGATTTTGAAAAAAATATTTTTTATTATATTTTAATATGATGACCGGAATATATCACGTTTGTCCGGTAAATCGAATTCTTCCCGGACACGATGTCCGACGGCAAATTTTTCTAACGGAAACCCTGGTGCAGCCTACACCCCATTACTCCTGGCCCCCCAGCACCCATATGCGATCCCAACACACGCCTAGAATACGAAGTGACTCAATACTTTATACACGCCACGCCTTGCGTAGAGGCAGCAGACCCCATGTAACGGGCCTCTGTACCATAGTTTCTATGAGCCGTCTGGCTGGCCTGATTACCCTCCCCGCCCTTGTGACCATCCCATTTGGAACTGGAACTTGTACTGAGTCAAGTCTGGGCAAGTCTGGTTGTGGGCTGTCATGTCTGTGGCCAAAGGACTGAGGTAGGTGTGTCTGTGGGCTGTCATGTCGGCGGTCAGAGGCTTGTGTTATGTCTGAGTCGATGACAGGAACAGTCTGTGTCTCTTCAGAGTCGACGGCACAACCGGCTGGAGTGGAGTCAGTGTCAGTCCGTGAGTCACTGTCACGACCAGAGAGCTGCGAGTCATTCTCCTCCGCCACCGTGTCTCCATCATCATGTTCTTCTGAGTCAGCCAAGACCCACAAGGATGTCTGCTCATGAGAAGACTCATCATCCAAGCCACTGAGATCACCAGTATCGGATGAGATGTCCAAACTCTGATCCTCCAGCAGTTCCTGAACAGGGAGGAAACTGACATCCAACAGCAGGTTCCTGTGCACAACCTTATGCCGGCCTGAGACGTCACTGACCTTGTAGATATGAGTCTTGGGGTTTCTCTCGACAACAGTATACACCACCGGTTCCCACTTGTCAGCCAGCTTCTTCTTGCCCCTTTCACCCTTGTTGGCTAGCAGCACACGGTCCCCCACATGCAGAGAGACTCCCTTGACTTTCTTATTGTATTGATGAGCCTGATGTGCTTGCTCTTTGGCGGTGTGCTGCTCAGCAATTTGGGCAGCCTCAGACAGGTATGTCTGGAGAGTCTTTGAGTAACTGCTGAAATCTGCCACTATGGGATCGTGCAGAGCAGACTTGAACACGACATCCACTGGAAGCCTCGGGACACGCCCAAACATCAGGTGGAACGGCACATAGCCAGTGGTCTCATGAACAGTCGCATTGTAGGCAAAGGTCAGCGTCTGGATCTGTTGCGGCCATTCCTGTTTGGCTCTGAGAGGGAGTGCTCGCAGCATATTGCCAAGGGTGCGGTTGAACCGTTCCGTGCCACCGTTGCCCATGGGGTGATATGCGGTGGTATGAGACTTGGCCACACCAAACAGCCGCAGCAGTTCGGACACCAGTTCACTCTCAAAGTTGGCACCCTGGTCTGAGTGAATACGCTCAGGGAAGCCGTAGATGCAGAAGACACAATCCCAGAGTCTCCTGGCAATCTGTTTGGCTGTCTGGTTCCTGCACGGGAAGGCATGTGCCATCTCAGAGAAGTTCAGTCACTGGCTGAAAGGAGGGAGGATGTCAACAACAACAACAAGCACAAACTGTCACCTGTCTCCACCCAGGTTAGCCGCCTGTCGTCCGGGGCTTCACCTGTTCTTCGGAAGCCCACTTCTACTGTTGCTTCTCTCAAACAGCACAGACACAACAACAAACCAGGGCCCCAGAAGAAGAAAACCCCCCAGAGCACAGTAGCAGCACCCCCTTCTGGGCTCAATAGACCTATTGACCCCATGGACTCCCAGTCAATGCTGTGGCGCTGCTGCTTCATGCGTAAGAAGAAGCCCTCTAAGTTGGAGCTTGACCAGTTGCAGAGAAAGACCGGCCTCAACATGAAATACATCTGCAAGTGGTTCTGTAACTAACAGGCGCTGCACGCTTACGGCTGACAGGCTGCACACTGCAACAACCCATTTCAATGGGTCAATCCTCCAGGTCAGCAGCTTTGAGGGAAAGGCAGAGACGACAGAACCAGAAGCACAGATGATGAAAGAAGGAAAACAGACCACCGCCATAGTCAGGGGGTGTGGGGGGGGCTCAGTTAGTTTGAAGGACGAGCGGGAGAAATTGGAGGTTGACAGGAGGTATTCCTTCACAAACCACCACAACAAAGAAATAGGCTACGACCTCTGCGTGCCCCCTGGAAGTCCGTCCAAGCCAGGCCCCCGGCCGAGGAAGAGTACAGCTCAGCAGGCCATCCTGAGGCAGGCCTTCCTCACCTGCCAGTGGCCCACCAAGGAGGACTACACACTTTTGCAGGTCGCTGGCTTAGGTGAGAGGTTAGTTATCTTCACCGATCCCCCACCGATCCCCCCACATTGGCGTGATGAGCCGTCCAACGAGTATGTCTCTCGGTCTGGCCTTAGAGGTGCAAGGCTCTATGATGACTGTACTGCCTGGAGACACTGGCACAGTGCTGGGTAGCCGGCCCCACACCAAGTATTCACGTTGAGGGAGCAGTGTAACTGTTATGGACAATTTTACTTTAGGCTTTTATTTTGGATGATTTGCGTTTAATGTTTTGAGTTATATTTATATTTCATGATTAATGTTTATTTTATGTTTTTGGTTATTCATGTAAAGAATAGCGTTATGTTTTTGGTTATAGAAGTATTAATGTTTTAGTCGTAATTGAGTGTCACGTGGTCAGGTGATAGCCAGCCCAGGTGTATTTATGGAGTCAATTAGCAGCACCTGGGTGGATGGAAATAGATTAGACTGGCAACACCATTATTTTGACCACGACCACGATCACTCCTTTCTGTAATTCCATAATTTACCGTTCGCTTTAAGACTTTTCGTTTCGTTTGAATACTTTGGATTACTTTTGGACAATAAATATTTTAAATTTTTACAACTTACAAGGAAAGCGTGGCGTGCGTGATTATCCAGCGCAGACTATTACTGTTTTCATTCGCATGGTGGAATTGGCGGCTACATTAAGTCAAAATATTGGTATGGATAATGGAAGTCGGAAAATGGATCATTATATTCTAAAAGGAATGGATTTGAAGAAACAACAGTTGGATCATTTGATTACTCGTTGGACCACGTTGGAAAAGGACAACTGTTTGAAAGATCAAACCTTGGGGAATTCGTGAGTAGCAGTGTTGATAGAACGTAGGAACTAGAACTGTAATATACGAGCCGCTGCGCTCGGTACCTATGATGACTGCTGTACCTATGATAACAAGCCTAAACGCTTGTCAATGAACTGCCGCGCTCCAATGAATGAAAGAACACATATTTTGAAACCCCTGTGAATTGTTTGCATTGTTGCCTGTGTAAAAGCACAACTGTATTGACTTCGTTGAACGACCTTTTAACCATTTAATAGGATTAAATATATGGAGGATAAAGGAGACGAGGAGATGATTGCGAGGGAAAAACAACTCTATCAATTAATCGCATCACGTAGAGCAGGGGTGGCGAGCCGCATGCGGCTCTTTGGCTGTCTGTGTGCGGCTCTTCAATCCATTCATTGCTTCAAGCAATTAAGCTGGCTATCCGACGAGGAAAAGGAACATGTGTACACGGAGGTGATTACGTTGGCTGAGCGCCTGGCACCGCCACCAACTGACGATGACGGGGATGAAGGAGGCAGTGAGTCGGCTTCAGCGGAAAAGAGGCGTAAAACGGACAGAGAGAGAGAATGCGACCCCCTTCTGTCTATGGATGTCCAAGATCTCCAGCCTCAACGACTACAGGCCAATCGCTCTGACATCTGTGGCCATGAAGGCGTATGAGCGCATCGTCCTCTCCTACCTAAAAACCAACACCACCCCCCTGATGGACACTTATCAATTTGCCTATCGTGCCAACAGATCTGTTGAGGATGCTGTCAATCTAGCCCTCCATCACACACTACTTCATCTGGAATCACCCAACACCTACGCCCGCATCCTATTCATTGACTCAGAAAGTCCAATACTAATATAATACCAATGAGTTGCTCCACCACATCCCTCAGCAGACGCCGTCAGTCACGTCTGAATTTACCAACAAATGCGCGTAGGGCGGAACATTATTATATACCACACAAAGTTGGCCAAAAGTTGAGGGTTAAAACTAAAAGTTGCGGGTTTGTCTTCGTAAGGTTTGCAGGCCAACATGTCGAACAACATGCCTGAGCAGGTGGACCATGCCGCCCAGGGTGTCCAGGCCGACCGCCATGCTGCCCAGGGTGCTGCCTTCCCCGGGGGAGACACTAGCTCTCCCCCCCCAGTTGCAGAATTAAGTATGTGTTGGTGATATTGTGCAATAATTGTCCACAGTGCTGGATATCTGTGGATATCTAGGCTGTATGGTGGGGGTCTGTAGTCTGTAAAGCCCAGTATGGTGGGGGTCTGTAGTGTGTACAGCCCAGTATGGTGGGGGTCTGTAGTCTGTAAAGCCCAGTATGGTGGGGGTCTGTAGTGTGTAAAGCCCAGTATGGTGGGGGTCTGTAGTGTGTACAGCCCAGTATGGTGGGGGTCTGTAGTCTGTAAAGCCCAGTATGGTGGGGGTCTGTAGTGTGTAAAGCCCAGTATGGTGGGGGTCTGTAGTGTGTAAAGCCCAGTATGGTGGGGGTCTGTAGTCTGTAAAGCCCAGTATGGTGGGGGTCTGTAGTGTGTAAAGCCCAGTATGGTGGGGGTCTGTAGTGTGTAAAGCCCAGTATGGTGGGGGTCTGTAGTGAATTCAATGTCAGAGAGAAGATCGTTCGCACTACAACTGACAACGGATCAAACTTCCTGAAAGCCTTCAGAGTTTATGGGCAGACTGACGAGAACAACAATGCTGAACCTGTAGGAGAGGGTGATGGAGAAGAGGATGATGGTGGCCAAAATGATGATAACGATGAAGAAGAGGAAAGCCTTGAGGGTGTTGAATTTGTTGATGCCGGAGCCCTGTTGGAAGAAGATGACTACTTAGAATACCAGCTACCCAAGCACCATCGCTGCGCCTGCCACCTCCTCAATTTAGTGTCCACAGTTGATGCTTCAAAAGCAGAGGTCAACCCACTGTACAAGCGCGTGTCAAGGTCCACATTTGCCAAATGCTCTAGCCTGTGGAATAAAAGTTCAAGATCAACCACCGCATCTGAAGTAATTGAAGACCACTGCAAACTCCAACTCGTAAGGCCTGTTGCTACAAGGTGGAATTCACTCTTCTCAGCCGTAGAAAGAATAGTGAGAATAACACGAGAACAAGGCGAGGGAGCCCTTGCAGCTGTCTGCAGTGAACTAGATACACCCAAGTAAGTGCTTGTTTTTCTGCCTTACAGTTAATGAAGTGATTAACAATAGATTAAGTCACAGTTTTATACTTGGAATACTGTAGAACACGTATGCACTATGCCAATATGCAGTCCCCATATTTACTATGAATGTGATTTGTAGCAACACAACTTCATTTCTAAAAGTCTCAGATGACAATATTTTTCCTTTTTAATGATCAGTTCCTCCAGTTGAAGGTGCTACATCAAGTAGACTTAATGTTCCATGTTGTGTTTTTCTCTTCTTCTTTGTACAGGTTTACTCCAGTGGAATGGTGGTCTAGTGGATGGTGAGTTGGACTTGGGATCGGAAGGTTGTGAGTTCAAATCCCGCCTGAAGCCACACCACTACTAGTGTGCCCTTGGGTAAGGCACTTAGCCCTCAGTTACTCCAGGGGGAATGTCCCTGTAATTCGTAATTGTAAGTCGCTTTGGATAAAAGCGTCTGCTAAATGGCAAAATTAAATTAAATTAACTTGCATTTCTTGCAGAATATGCGAAGACAATGAGCCCAGTTGCAAAGGCACTGGATGTTCTTCAGGGAGAAACCAGTGTGCAGATGGGATGGTTGGTCCCCACCATAACTCTGCTAAGGACCAAGCTACAGCACCTTCAAGTCGCCTCCAAGTTCTGTGAGCCTTTGATTGCTGCACTTCTTTCAGGCCTTGAGAAACGCTTCGGAGAGATGCTTGCAGATCCAGAACTGATAGCCGCAGCCATTCTAGTTCCCAAATTTAAGACCTGTTGGACAAGTGACGAAAATATCCTCAAACTTGGTAAGTGTCTCACTTCCGCTTAATATGTGTAATTTCTATGAAGACAGTGAAATTAGTTTGAAATTACATTTAATGACACACACACACACACACACACACACACACACACACACAACACTATCCAATACACAGTTACAATACTGCCATATAGTCTAAATTGTCATGATTTTTGTTTTTTATTCCACAGGCCTTCACTATATCAGAAGCCACTTGGACTGTCAGGCCGAGAAACACTTCAGTGAGGGCTCCCAATCGTCTGAGGAAGAGGACTTCTTTTCCTCCTTGAAGAAGACCGGCCCTCTTGAAACGTCCCAGCAGTTGGATGCGTACCTGGGGTGCCCAGGAGACACAGTAGAGGTACTGAAGACCTTCCCAGCTGTGTGCCAGCTATCACTCAAACTTAATACGGGACTCCCTGCCTCAGCAGCCTGTGAAAGACTGTTTAGTGTCGCAGGGCTGATCTTCAGGCCAAAAAGAGCATGCATTGGCTCAAAGAACTTTGAGAACCTGCTGCTTTTGCGGCTGAACAAAGCTTATTGGTAACTCTGATGCTGATGTAGATTGTGTGTATGTGTGTGTTTTTTCAGGAAATATTGAATCACTACTTTGTTATGGTTTGTATGGTTTTGCCCTCACAGTTCCAATAAAGGCTATTGACTTTTGACTTTTGACGTTTGACTTTTTGCACCATTACAATACTTAGGCAACTAGTCATCATATCGTCCGTGTTCACATGTTAATGCTCATATAATGTATATTATACAGTATATGGTTCTTTAATGTATTTGCATTGTACTAAAATGTGTTCATTTTCAATGGGCATAAATGCGTCTGAAACAAGTGCATCCCAAATTTTTCAACATTAACATTTTAATAATAACATAATAGTCATTATGGCCTTTAGAAATTTTTTTTTTGGGGGGGAGGTGGGGTAGTGCACTATAGGCCCCTGTGGCGTGACCTAAGCTTTTGTCCTTAATGGCATTTTTTCCCCCTTACATTACTTTTACTTTTATACTTTAAGTAGTTTTGAAACCAGTACTTTTATACTTTTACTTGAGTAAAAAGCTTGAGTTGATACTTCAACTTCTACAGAAGTCTTTTTAAACCATAGTATCTATACTTCTACTTGAGTTATGAATGTGAATACTTTTGACACCTCTGCCTGTTACTAATCCCAAAACCCTTATTAAGCTTCCTGTTTTTTTCCATACTCACGACTCCCTTTCGGCCGCGGTTCCCATGATGAACTATGTAACCCTTGAACATGCAGATAGTAATAAATCAATGAAAATAAAAACAAAAGAAAACTCCATAAATATCTGTCTGAAAGTATAGCTTGGGCAGAAAACTTCTGATAAACTCAGACAAGCCATAACAAATAATGGTAATAACAAAAATAAAGAAATGTTATTATGTTATTATACATCTTTCAGGAGAGTATACTTTTTGGTTTAGAAAAAAATAAAATAATAATAATATAATAATTATAATAATGAAAAAAAAAGATGATATTTACATATATGTAAACAGGTTCAGTGCAGAAATATATAATGACGCATTGCTTCTATCAGAAAGAAGACGATAAAGCTGCAAAAAGTAAAGAGTTCATAGACAATCCTGTTGCCTTTGAGGCGTTTAATAAGAAGAATCAAGTCCTTCCCCCGCCACCGGGGCACAAGGGGTGCTGTGGTCTCCGCATACATACAAAATGGCGGCGCCCTAAGTGATGTCTGTCGCTAACCAAGTAGCATAACTAAACACTGTTGCATCGCATCAATTACTTTCAATCCGATTATTACACAATGTTAACCAAAAGTATGAAAAATATAAACCAAGAAAGCAGGCCCATTTAGGGACCAAGAAGTTCTCTAGCTGTTAAGCTGCGTGCACACAGGGCCATTGCGTTGCAGTGGAAGTCATTCATCTCAATGGGGCCGTTGCGTTGATCAGTTGCCTTGCTCTGTATTGCGTTTCTTGACCGTCAGGGTGCGGCAATCAGTCAAAAAATTTCAGCTTTTTGCGTTGCGTTGGATCCGGAAGTAAACTCACTCCGTTCCTCCACCTCGGCTGGCCGACTGGCCCCACCTCCTCTACACAGCAGTCGGGCTGCCCGATCACGTCTCTTCACAACACTGGCTCCCCGCTGGTGGAATGAGCTCCCCACGGCTGTCAGAACGGCAGAGTCACTACCCATCTTCCGTCGTAGACTGAAGACCCATCTCTTCAGGTTACATCTTAACTGCTCCTCCTGAGACATCTTCTGACCCTCACCACTACGTCTCCTAAAGACACCCGCTTTCCCCTTTACTGTGTCCCTAAGAACTTCTACTGCCCCCCTTGTACTGTTTCTCAGTTTCTCCAGTAAAAAAAAAAAAAACGTTTTAGCAGAAGGCGGAAGCAGAAGGCGATAATAGGGAGAAGGTTTTTCCTTCTATCAGTGGCCCCGGGCCCGAGCTAGAGTACTCTTCCTGCAACGAATAGTGGACTGCTGATTCACATGCTTAGTATTCAATAGTGATGCTCCGATCTGATCGGCGCCGATCGGTATCGGCCGATATGGCCTTGATCGGTTTTGATCGGAGTTCTCAAAACGGCCGATCAAACATGACCGATCAGTTTACAAAATGGCGTCGCCAGTCTGGAAATATTACACAGTGTCGGAAAGAGACAACAAATATGCCGTTTGTAATGTCTGCTCAAAAGAAATACCTTGCGGAGGAACGCACGCAAGGTCTTTCAATACCACGAATATCATACGGCATTTGCTGCGTTCGTCGATTCGCTCAGAGAGCGCCGAAGCGCACACTGGGCTCGACGTCATAAAGGGACCGAGTGCTTTGATTGGACGAGAGGCGTTCCACGAGTGCTGGTCAGAGTTCCAGCGCGACTTCACGAGCGTAGTGTAGGTAGTGTTCACCGACGTCATGTGACCCCGCGAGCAGGAAGTCACTTGGCCCATAGCAACAACAACTATTAGCGCGTGAGTTTTAGGTCTTCCTCTGTGCACCTTGCACAAGTGTAGATAGCGAGCGACTTTTCAGCAGCAGGACATATTTTAGATGATAAGAGGAACAGGCTGAGTGCCCAAAACGCTGAGATGCTTGTATTTCTCAAGGCTAATCTGCCAGTGATGCTGCTTAATCAGAAGTAAGGTTTGAGTCTGAAATCTCCTTAGGTGCAATGTTTAGTTTTTTAGTTTTATTGATTATTGCCGACTTGCTGTCTTATCTCCTCCTAAATATGACTTGAAACTGACTGACTTGAAACAGTATTTTATATTTGGCTATAGCCTGTTTATGTTGCAGTTTAGTTTGGGTATGTTTATTGTTCCTCAGGAAAGCTACAGTTACAGTATAAGCTCCAAGTTCTCTAAGAGCCCCTAGTTCCTCTCATTCGAGTGGAATGTTGCACATTTGATGTGACAGTGTACATTTTATTTATTATGATTTTTATTTTCACATTTTATTTGTTTTTCCTGAAGTAAGCTACAGGTGGTTGTGAATTCAATAAAACAGATGGTCGTCAATTCATGATACTTTCTCATCTCCTAATTTCATTTAAATACTTAATATACAATGTCAATGGTGTTAAGAATAATTTAAAACATAAATAATGCTACACAATAAATAGAATGCTTCAATTGCCATTTTCGACGCTGTGATCGGTGATCGGTGATATCGGATTCCAGTGATCGGTGATCAGTGATCGGCACCAAAAACCCTGATCGGAGCATCTCTAGTATTCAAATGTATTGATTGTAAGTCGCTTTGGAATAAGGCGTCTGCTAAATGCCAAAAATGTAAATGTAAACCGGAAGTAGTTTCTTGCCCGGAGCTCTCGCCTCAGATTTTCAATCCTCAATTTTGGCCGCCATTGGCTAAAATCTGTAATTTGGCTCTACAAGTGTTAATGTCATTTTATGAAGTTTTTATATGTTTTCAGGCGAGAAAGTAACCATATATATTCACACAATGTGTCCAGTTTATCAAAATAACCGTTTATATATCTGATCTGAGGTTTTTTCCCCACTTCTGTGGGAAACTTCGCTAGCAACACGAGTAGACTTGTTGTTTCTGCATCGCACGTTGAAGTACGTCAAGTCCATCCCAACAGGTTGCGCCAGAACGACGATGACAATGGCCCCGTGTGCACGCAGCTTTAGACTGTAATATCAGTCAGGCCCATGGTCAGGGCCGCTTGGGAGATATGCGAGGCCCTGTGCGAAGTCAGATTTGCGAGGCCTTTTATAATGATGTAGGCTACTATTCTAACCGCGCAACACGCACGCACCGATATATTGCAAGAAATGACATTATTGACATGAATAGAGATGTTACTCACCACCAGCAGCATAATTATGTCAGAATCTTCTCCTCGATTTCCTTCCCGCAAACTCCGAAATAATGTCTGTGTAATCCAGCTTTGATAAGACGTTCTTTTCAATTGCAATGATAGCAAGTCCACACAGTCTCTCCTGGGACATGGTGGTCCGTAAGTAGTTCTTAATTAGCTTTAACTTTGAAAAACTGCGCTCTCCAGACGCAACTGTGACAGGGATGGTCAGTAAAATCCTTAGAGCAACTTCACAGTTTGGGAAAGTTCCATCATTCCTTTTGAGGAAGCGCAGTGTTTCCAGTGATGTCTTGGTTTCCCCTGGGACCATTTCACGCAGGACGCGCAGCTCGGAGAACAGGTCCTCTCCGTTTATGTCCGCAGATCCTCCGTGTCTCAAAGACGCGCTCAGGGCCTGACACTTTCTTTGCAGTTCAGTGTCATCTAGTGCGCAAAGTTTTGACAGTTCAAAAAGAAATCCAAATGTGTCCTCGAATTGTTGCAATTGTTTAAATCTGGAGCTTAGTGCTGTGAGGGCCTGGTCCACAATTGCAATAACATATTCTGTTTCAAATACCCGCTCTGGGGTTAGTGGGGTATTTTGAGCATCTACTCTTCTCCGTTTCACGCGTGATTCCCTGAATACTGCATCAACATCCATCTCTGAAGCAATCTCAATTGCTGTTATTTTTGCAGAGGTAAATCCGGTCTCTCTGTATTTCTCCATGAACTGAATTAGATCCCTTAATCTGAGACAGGGCTACATCCAGCTGCATATCCTTAGACTGAAGACTCTTACTCACAGTGTTCACGGCGAACAACATATCATACCATATGACCATAGCAAGAATGAATTCAAAGTTTTGCAGCTCATAGTTGACCAGGGACAGGGCCTCACTTTTAACTTTAGGGTCATTACTGCTCTCTGCCACTTCAAGCAAAGCATCCTTAATATTATTTGTTTGGTAGCGGATTGCTTTCACACTCTCTATCCGGCATTCCCACCTCGTCTCAGATAGCGGTTTAACAGTGAGAGATGGAGCATTTGCTTTCAATATTTCCCAACGTTTAATTGAAGCGGCAAATAGTGTGTATATACGTTGTACAACACCAAAGAAAGTCATTGCTTTTGGGCAACATTTTGCCATGTCTCCCAACATCAGATTCAGGCTGTGACAACCGCATGGCATGAAGTAGGCACGGGGATTCAGACGGAGTATGTGAGCCTGCACGCCTTGCTGCTGTCCTTTCATATTCTAACCATTTATCGTACCCTTGTCCTCTACAGTCGCTTATATCGAGACCAAGCCGCACCAGTTCAGCGAGAACAGAATCTGTCAGTCCTTTTCCAGTCTGATCACTTGTCTCAATAAAACCAACAAAATGTTCCTCGATGCTCACCTCAAGGGAGTTCATATTCACAAAACGCAGTACAAGCGACATCTGCTCTTGATGGCTCATATCTGGAGTGCAGTCGAGAATAATCGAAAAATACTTCGCAGTCTTCGTGTCATTTAGGATGGAGTTTTTCACGTTTGAAGCCAGGATACCAATGATTTCGTTCTGAATATTATACCCCAGATAATGTTGATGGGTGTCTTTACTTTGTATCCGTCTGAGATGCTCTTGCATGGTTGGGTCAAATTTCGCTCTCATTTCTATAAGGCCTAAAAAGTTACCATTGTTTTCCTCGTTGATCTTATTACTGGTTCCTCTAAATGCCAGATTATGTTCTGCCAGATATTGAACGGCTGCGACAATACGGGTTAACACGGCCTGCCAATGCGCTTTCTCCCTCTCCATTTCCTTCTGTTGCAGCGCATCTATGCCCGTATTAGTCTCAAGTCTTTTCGTTGCTTCTATCCATTTGCACGCATTTGAAAGATGCTCTGGGGAAGTTTCGTGTGATTTCAACTTGTCACTTAAATGACGCCAATCGTTGCTCCCTTTATCAACTAGTTGTGATGTAGGCCTATCCTTTATGTTGAAAAGCTTACAGCAAAAGCAAAAAGACATGTCCCGTTTTTGAGAGTACACAAGCCACTTTCTTTCTATTATTACCCCATTCGGTAGTTTTCGGAGAAATAAAGTTTCACAAGGCCAAGTTGCAGCGGGTGCTACGTTCAGCAGAGAGGGTGATCGGCTGTCCCTTGCCCTCCCTCAACTCCCTGCATGACACCAGGGCTCTGAGGAGGGCAAGGAAGATCATGGCAGACCCCTTCCACCCCGGCCACGGCCTCCTCACCCTGCTTCCCTCTGGAAGAAGGTTGCGGCTGCCTAAGGCACTGAAGGCCCGCCACAGGCTCAGCTTCTACCCCTCAGCCGCCAGGCTGTTAAATGACTCTGGCTTCCCCCCCCCCCCACCCCCAAGTCTGCCCAGGACTGAACTGGACTCACTGTAAAAAAAAACTCTGCACTGCACTTTACTTTATACCGCACTATCCAATGCACTGTTGTCTGTCCTGTGTTGTTGTTGTGTTGTCCTGTTTTTGATATGTGAAAAAAAGTATAAACGCACTTGCTGTGGTGACGAAGCAAATTCCTATATGTGTAATGCATAGTGGCAATAAACGTTATCTCAATCTCAATCTCAATCTCAATCTCTCAATCTCAATCTCAATCTCAACTAAAGTTTCTGTTCTCATTATTTTTAGGATGACTAAATCCAGGTTTCATCTTTGGGGGACCTCTTCTAATGATCACATCTGTAACTGTAGAGTCCATATGTACCGGCCAATTACCAGGATCATCATACATGACATCTGACACCGTAGGCTCGTCTTGCGTTCCATCACCTGTGGCTGCGTCCATGTCAATTTCACTCTCAGCCCTGCTGCTGCTGCTCTGAGTAGCTTCATCTACCGCCTCCGTATCCTCTACTTCGCCAGCCCCACTGCTGCCGGTGTAGCAGTTGTCCTCCTCCACCTCAGAGACATCATCTTTGCCTCTCAGGGGGGGCTGTGCCGTGCTACTACTAGCATTGCTAGTACTAGCAGTAATGTTAGCTTCTTCTGTGCTAACGGGAGCCTCACTTGGTTTTAGAAATGTTTCGAACGAACCTCTAAGCGAGGCCCTGAAGCCTTCCTTTCTTTTATTTTTATTTCTTTTTTCAGCACCCGATTCAAATTTTCTTCCTCGGTCTCGTTCCCTCGACATTTTGTACGTCGCACTAAGCAGTCACTATGCACAACAAGTGTCAACGCACGCGGCACGCCCAAAATTCACGTTTCACGTAAGGTCAAGGTGTCATAGGGGGAAATTACTTTTTTTTTTTTCTGTTGCTAAGAATCTCCCTGTCCTCACAGTCTATGCTAGATTTTAGATATATGATTGACTATGATTATCACATGTGTGAACATTTAGAAATGTATTAAAGGCAAAAATAATAATATGGTCCCTTGCCTGGCGCTTTGGAGGGCCTCGCCAGCCAGGATACCCCAAAAAATAAAGATTTTTTTATTTATTTTTTGCCTGCCTCACGCGAGGCCCTCCAAAGCGCGAGGCCCTGTGCCACCGCCCCAGCTAGCCCCCCCTTAAAGCGGCCCTGCCCATGGTGATACGGTTAGGCTAGGCGAACTAGACAATAACAAACCAAATAAACAGCCCTATTAAGTCCAGATAAAGTGATATAAAAACAATTAAGGGAGGTCCCAATGAACACAAAAAACGTATTATAAAACATTAACTGAGGTATCGGGTCTAGATAACTGGACCAGGGTTTCCGTTAGAAAAAATTGCCGCCGGACATCGTGTCCGGGAAGATTTCGATTTACCGGACAAACGTGAGATATTCCGGTCATCATATTAAAATATAATATAGCTGTTTGTCGCGGTGATTACTGTTGTGTAGCGGCCTATATATGCCATTTAATGTCTATTTCTCATCCGATACGATTAGATGCGAGCTATATAATATATAATAATATAACATGATTCGCATGCGCGCTATGCCATTATGTCCAGCGCTGAACGGGCGCCTCACTGGGAACTGAACAGACAGCATCGATCAATGAACGGACTCCACATTACGTTAACTGAAGTTTGTTAAATTGTTTGGGATTAATGTGAGTTTTCTATTTTCTCTTTCCAGTTTTACCCTTTTTTTATCAATAAAACAACGTCATTTCTATAACCAGGTCTCGCTGGTTGGGAAGGCATTTCGTTTAGCTGCCTGTCAAATCATACTTAATCGGACTCGGGAGTATGACAATGAGGAGAACATAACTGTTTATTGAGAAACAATTGATAGGCAGGCTGGGATACGATGACATTTTAATTAGGTTTTTTCTCTCTCTCTCACACACACACACGCACACGCACGCACACACGCACACACACACACACACACGCACTCACCCGTGGTGGTCAGCACGGTGCTGGTGAAAAACAGGGAGGAGATGAAATCCCAGTTGGGTTCGCTGGAGTTCCCCAGCACGGACACGCCGTAGTTACTGGCCTCCAGCGCCCGGGCCAGCAGCTCCTCCAGCCGGGCGTCGGACACGCACGCGTTGTCCCGGAGGAACTCCCGGCGGAGGGCCTGCAATTGTTCGCGCAACCGGTGCTCACCACGACGGCGTCAGCCGCCTCCATCTCTTCAGAGCCAGACTTCTCCTCAGACTCATTGTTGCTTGGTTTCATGAAGTAATTGCTAAGCTTACTTTGTTTTGCCATGTTTACATTAATTTAATCGCTCGCTATGGTGCACTTTGAGCTGCAACGTTTGCGTATTATTATGGTGGCCGGGTTGGCAGGGTTATCGCCGAATGGGCTACTGGGTTTAGCGGTAATAGACTGGTTAGGCTGTAATCCCATCTGGCATCAATCCCATGTGGCAGCTGACTATTACCGCTGTTTCGCATAGGCCCGCCTACACATTAGGAGTCATCATCATGCCGGTGTCAAATCATATCATAATAAAAGAAATACATAGCCTATATATTCGTCTTTTTTAAAATAGAAGGAATCAGAATGTGAACTTTAGCGAATTGTATTCAAATTGTGCTTAGAGGGAATTATTTTCACCGGACATTATGTCCGACGAGTTTTCAATTTGTCGGACTTCAACAAATTTTACCGGACAAAGACCGGTAATTACCGGTTAACGGAAACCCTGAACTGGACATTGTCCCAATAACAACACAATGATCGGCTATTCAGGGCATTGTGAGGCCTACCGTGTTTTTAGCATTAGCTGCTACTCACGTAGTGTTAGCATTGTGGCCATCCTCGGGCTCAGGTTAAAGTGTCCTTAGCTTAAGCTACACGGTAGGCTAGGAACTAAGGAAGACGGTGGCTTCCTTGACCGAGGAGAACCGTGTCTTGTTGACTTCTTTATCGGTGATTTGGAGCCTCGCCGGGTATCTGGGCCTTTCTTTTGTCAATGTCGTTGATAGAGGTTAATACTATTTGTTTTTGTATCATGTCTCACCTGCAGAGGGCAATGATGAACAGTGTGCAAAGGTCCGCCAGCAGTGTTCATACCAGGAGATCTCACTGCAGAAGATAATCATGAAAGTATAAAATAGACAATGTTTTATTTAGATCCAAAGGACTAAAAAACATTGTTGGCAGAAAATGCAGCTTACCAGTCTCTTTTCCAATTGCAGTCACGGTGCCAGTTTGCACCGGTGCAGACGTGGTTCGCTGACCAGTCAATGGGGTAGAGGCTGCAGACAGAGTCACCGGAGCATTCTGTACACCAGTCACTGCACACAACAACACAGAGGATACTATCCAGTTTCAGAGGACACCATCCAGTTTCTGTACAGTTACATGTAGAGCTGGTCGTAGGCCCAGGTTGTATAGCTTGGCCATGACATCGCGGTAGACCGCCCTCTGCTCCAGGACATCGGGACAGTAATCCTCGTAAATGCGTATCGGTGTGTCCTGGTACTTCAGGTCATTCCTCCGCTAGCGGGTGTTGACGGTGTGGAAGCCATGCTTGCTAACTGTCTCTCAAGAAATCAAGAAATACACACGACTGCTCGCATCGGTAAACATTCCGGAAAGAGAAAGATTTACTTGGCGCTCTCAGATTTATAGACATGAACGTAATTAACATACGTAAACCTGCGTATGACAACACACAGCGTGAGTATGCAAATGAGATCAACATTCAACACCTCCACGAGATCTCAGACCTGTACAATACCGTAATGAACAAGGTACTTTGACAGACACTTTAATAGATCACACACCCAACATGAATTGCATGAATCTCTCCATCTTGAACTTGGTCATTGGTTTTGTCATAACATCTGCCACCATATCTTCTGTAGGACAGTACTCTAGTATGACTTTACCATCATTTACTGCTGAACGAACAAAATGATATCTAATATCAATATGTTTGGACCTTTGGCGGCACACTGGATCTTTTGATAAAGCAATTGCACCTTGATTATCTTCAAATATTTTCACTGGTGTATATTGACCATTGTTCTCCATCCCATTCATTAATTGTATTAGGTATAAACTCTCGTGTGGTCGCAGCCAGCGCCATGTATTCTGCCTCGCAGGTTGACAAGGCTACTGTAGCTTGTTTCTTTGATTTCCATGAAATCAGTGGGCCATCATCTGTTAAACTGAAGCAATAACCAGTCGTGCTTCGTCTGTCACTTAAGTCAGATGCCCAGTCGGTATCACTATACCCCACAAGATAGAGATCTGTCTCACTCTTCCTGTAGCATAGCTTGTGGTCTACTGTGGCCTTCAAATACCTCATTACATGTTTAGCCATTACCCAGTGTTGTCCATTTGGTTCTGACAAATGCTGTGATAATTTACCCAGCTCAAATCAGGCCTGGTACAGGTCATTAAGTAAATTAGACTCCCTACAACCTCACGGTATCTTTTGGGATCCACAGGGTCAGTGTCATTGTTGTTGTCTAATTTTGGTTCACATGGAGTGGACCTTGGCTTACAATCTGACATACCAAATCTTTCTAGTACCTTAGAGATGTATGTTTTCTGGCTCATCTTTACTGTTCCAGCATCATCCTGATCAAAATCAATGCCTAGGAAATGTGTTAGTTTCCCTAGATCTTTCATTTTAAATGTCATAGCAAGTGTTTTCTTCACATCATTTAACAGATCATCATTACTCGCAGCAATAATCAAATCATCAACACAAATAAGGATTATTGCCCTTTCCTTCCCTGTTTGTTTGCTGTATACACAGTGGTCTGCCGGATTTTGAACAAAATTATTTTCACAGTAATCACTCAGCATCCTGTTCCAGTTCCTGCCAGATTGTTTCAACCCATATAGTGACTTGTTTAGTTTGCAGACTAACTTTTCCCCTGTGTCTGATTTTTGCTCAAACCCTTCTGGTTGTTCAATGTATACGTCATAATCGATAGGAGCATGTAGATACGCTGTCTTAACATCCATCTGGTGTAAGTTAAGGTCCTGCTGTGCTGCTATCTGCATCAGGGCACGTATTGACGTCAGATTAGCAGTTGGAGAAAAAGTCTCCTTGTAGTCTATCCCCTTCACTTGGTTATATCCTTTGGCTACATATCTAGCCTTGTAGGTTTCAGATTGATCTGCACTGGTTTTCACTGTATAGACCCATCTACCCCCCACTTCCCGTTTACCTTCTGGTAGGTTGGTCAAAGTATATGTATCGTTCTCTCTAAGAGAATCCATCTCCTCATGCATGGCCTTAGCCCAGTTTTCTGCCTTGTCTGAGCTCATTGCTTCTCTGAAGGTTTGCGGTGTGTCACATACTCTGTAGCAGTAATCTACACTAAATGACACATGATCATCTGAACTCTCATCAGTAACATACTCAGAGAGGTACGGTGGGGTTCTCCTATTTCTCCTCGGGTAACGAGGCTCACCTCCCTCAATCTGAATATTGTCTGGTCTATCAGAATTATCAGGGTCCTGAGACACGCCTGTCGTTTCTGTCACCTCTGCTCTTATGCTAGGGATACTTCTCCCCCCAGGTAAGTCATCATCAGTCATAATTGGGTCTGTCTGCGTCTCTTTTACCAGGACAGGCTTTGTGGCAAACCTCACTAGCCTATGTTTCATGACCTTCTTAGTGTTTGGTTTGTACACTTAATATGCGGGGCTATTTTTGTCGTATCCTACAAAAATCCCTTTCTCGCTTCGTGGGTCCAGTTTCTTTTTGTCCTGTCGGTATGCGTAGCACGCCGACCCAAATACCCTCATCCTAGATAAGTTAGGTTTCTTGCCTGTCAGCGTGTGAAATGGAGTTTGCTTGGTTCTGTTATTAAAACACCTGTTGCGTATTACTGCCGCTGTCTGTACAGCATACGTCCACATCTCCTTTGGCAGATTGCTCTCAATTAGCATGCACCGTGCCATATCAAATAGTGTGCGCCAGTTTCTCTCAGCCGTGCCATTTTGGTGTGGCGAATACGGTGCTGAGAACTCATGTCTAATGCGGTTCTTGTTAAGCAGAGATTGAAACTCCTGTCCTGTAAACTCAGTCCCATTATCGGACCTAATGCACTTCACCTTTCCATATGGTGCTATATCTGCGAGGTATCTCTCTGTAGCTTTCGCCGTATCACTCTTAGTTTTTAGGAAGTACACAGATACTGCACGTGAGTAGTCATCCGTAAAAGCTAGGGCATATTTAAACCCATCTTTGGCTACTGGGTCAATAGGACCAGCCAAATCTGTATGTACAAGTTCAAATGTTTCCCTCGCTTTTGTGTCTGGTTCCCTATTTCTGCTCTGAACGAATTTACCTTGTGTGCATATTTCACAATTCATTTTAGTCTTATCAATTTTACCCTTTATCTGCATTCCCTTTACAACATTCTGTAACCTGGAAACATCATCATAATTACAGTGCCCAAGAATTGTGTGCCACGTTTGGATATCATAACAGCCGTTACATGAATCATCAGTTACTACAGGAGCATCACTCACAGTGATTAAGTATTAGAGCCGGTTGTGTTCTTTAATGTCGAATTTCGTGCCACTCTTGTGGATGAGTTAAACTGAATTGTATTTAGAGAACTGAATTGTATTTTGAGAAAAAACGAATTGTATTTAGAGAAACTGAATTTGAAAACTGAATGAAAATAATGAAAACTGAATTGAATACAATTCAATCTGTCGAATACAATTCAGTTTGTGCTCAGATTCAATTCAATCTGTCAAATACAATTCAGATCTGTGAAATACAATTCAATTTGTGCTCATATTCAATTCAATCTGTCAAATACAATTCAATTTCTGATGGCACTAAAATAGCTCCATAGACTAGCAACAACTGGATTACGTTCAAGACATGAAATACAACTTTTATATACATTTATCAGGCGGAGATTATCACGACGCAGCTCACCTCTTAAGACAATCTATAGATCTGTGACGCGTGCGCACCTAATGACGTGATGTAGCCAAAGTAGGCGCGTTCAACACACACCAAACTACAGAGCACACAGGTAGGAGATTCAAACAAAACAAAGAAACAAGGGGTGTTTTGGTGAGATTAATATGCAGACCATATTAACCTGTTACACATACAGACAGAAAGACACACAGCAGACAGAGACACACACACAGTTTGTACTTTTCATGAACTTTCTCTATCTCCATGGTGTAATTTACTGATACAACGTCTAGGGCTATATCTACAACCTGACATTAAGAAGCCGGCATTTACATGGGAAATAATTACAAAGGAGATCAAAGGAGCTAGGAGTATGTTTATACTTTATTTGATTTCTAATACAATGTACAGTATACATTTTTTCTCATAGAGTAATCATTTTCAAAGGTAACCAAGTCATTATTCAATTTAATACAAACTCTTCACCTCCTACAATATGTTTAATATACAGCATAGCCCCTATCCAGGACCCGTTAGACACAACACACAAGATGTTGACATTTTCAAACCCTACACACACTCCCATTGTTACACATGCAAAAGTTACTTAAAGGGATAGTTCACCCAAATTATGAAATCACCTATATTGGTTATGTTATGTTATGTTAATTTTATTTATAATGCGCCCCCCATCCAACTTTTACATCGGCCCGGGGCGCAGCCCGGGTAAAGGAACAGATAAAGACAAGGACAAGGAACACAGAAAGCAAACAGACACAGACGACTTAAACGTACATCTCAAGGGATACAATTCACAACAAATAGGGAGTAGACTTAGGGAACATCATTGACGAAGAGGTGGGATTTTAACTTGGCTCTAAAGGAGTCCAGAGTGGGGGCAGACTTGATGGCGGAAGGGACCGCGTTCCACAGGGTCGGTGCTATCACCGCAAAGGCACGGTCACCCTTCCTCTTGAGGTTGGTGCGGGGGACCCTCAGGTTCCTTCCTTTCCGTGACAAAATATGTGATATTCTCATTTGGGTGAACTTTCCCTTTATTTAAAGAGTTTTTCTTTACGCTAGAATTAACAGTAAAAGTCCAAGGCAAACAGGAATATCCCTTTAAAGATGCAAATACAGTACAGTACAGCAATAGCCAAGAGATCAAGTAACATAGAGTAAGTATACACAGCTTCATGTAGGGAGAACACTGAGGTGTGGTTCCCCAGACACAGATTAAGCCTAATTCTACACTAAAAGTGTCAATGGAGATTTTCTATTGAAAGTGTCATTTAGTCCAGAACTAGTCTTAATCTGTGTCCAGGAAACTGCCCCTGAGGGTCTTGGGCCAACAGTGAAACCTGGACTATTTTCTTTGTTGTTGTTGTTGTTGTTGTTGTTTTAATCGGAGCTGTGACTCAGATTAGGATGTCGACTACAGACCAGGGCAGAAAAGTGTTCAAAATACTTTATACTTTGAGCGTTTGCTCGAGCCTGCCTGGAGTGCCAGATGGGTGGGGTTTGCACTTTTGGGATTATTCCATTGGCTCCATTGTGCCAGGCAAACTCAATCAAGCCCAGCTAAGTTTGAACCCTGGTTTGAACCCTGGTAGACTCCTTTTATAATGCTTTTTAAAAAAAATCCATACAGTACACTGATAGGCTAACCAAACAAGTGAGATTCAACATTGAACACACATACACACAGCACCCCTTTTACTTGAGTTTCTTTTTTGGAGTGGCATGCCTCAATAATGCTATGTTTCTATTGTCTTTGGAGACACACTTAGAACGTTGGTTCTTTTCATTGTCAGTCACTACATGTTTTGAATGAAATAAAACCATAATAACACACTGTGGGCTGGTTTCATGGACGCAAATTAAGACAAATCTTAGACTAAAATCCTGGACTAAGCTTAGGCCTTGTCTGTGAAACCGGCCCTTCAATGATATCTTTAAAGTTTGTTTTTTGAGATAAACCTTTTGGATAGTCTCGCTCGCCCAGATTTTGGCCAAGCCTACGCCTGAGAGTTCAGAGTCTGGCTCTGCCTCATCATTATGGCATCAAGATGATTGTGACATCATTTAGCTTGACTGAGGCGAAGTGGATTATGGATTAGATTGGAAGATGAAGTTTGTCCGTGACTGGTATGACATGCCAGAACCATGAGTAGGATGGGGTTTTCCATTTGGGAAATGCTTGGATGAAATACTGGGAATAGTGGATGGACTTCTGGGGAAAAGGGGATGTTATGATGGAACGAGGTGGAAGGAAAAATCCTGTTTGAGAAAATAAAGCCATCATAGAGAGAGAGAGAGTACCAGAGAGAAAACGGTTTGTGGTCTTGATGAGTCAGCGAAGACTCACGCTTGTTATGGTGTGCGATAGACAAAGTTCTGTTTACAGAGCAGGGGGGGGGGCGGGGGCTGGTGGAGGTAGAAATCGGAAGACGGACATAGTAATGCATGGAATGGAATGAGGAATGTTACACCTCAATCCATTCCAAGCATCACAATGAGCCCGTCCTCCAATGTCTACCTCCACCAGCCTCCCCCTGTAACAGAAACCGAAGCAGAATTTGAATAGGTCAGAACCGCAACAGAGTAAGTCATTGACTGAGGTCATTACAGACTCCATTATAGATAGAACAACTATTATATCAAGGAAAATATCCTCATAGATATTTTAGATACCTTTGGCTTTCTTTTGCAACAAGGAAACAAGTATCACATGCACAGATACAATGGAGGCTTGTGGAGGTACACATCGGAGGATGGGCGCAGTGTAAAGCATGGAATGGAATGAGGAATGTTATCAAACACGGATACCATTCCTCATTCCGTTCCATGCATTATATTGGGCCCGTCCTCCGATTTCTACCTCCACCAGCCTCCACTGGTGCGAACCCTGTTTCTGTTGCCTCTCCCTCTATCCCTACTCTGCTGACCAAAGAGCAGGCTGTCGTTTGAAGGAGTCAGCTTTCAGACACCTGTCCGCCCCCTCTTAGCGCTTGAAAGATAATGCATGACAACTGCTCCTCATGTCTCATTTCATACACACACACACACACACACAAACACACAGAGAAACATACACACACATATTCCAACTCTCTCTCTCTCTCTCTCATACACACAGACACACACACAACCCTCAGTTCCCTGTGAACTCCCCATGAAACCAAAGCTCACGTTGCCAGTGTACCATTAACACCAATAACGACGACCGTCGGGCGCGATGATTCTTCCTTCCTGGAGTCAATTAGTAACCCAACCCCCCCAGGGGAGGACAACGTGCACTATCCATTTCTACTGATGACAAACCAACACTGACCCCATTGAACCCACTGCTGATCTGTGCTGGGGCGAGTCCCAACAGTCTAAAGTAGCTTCCCTCCTCTCCTCGTCTCCTCGTCTCCTCCCACACATATATATTCTGCAGAAGATCACAGTGCAAGGGAAAGGAGATGATCTTCATGGTTTCAACCATATTGCCTCTACTCATCTTGTCCTGTCACCTCAGTGCATGAATGAAGAAAAGGAAAGGAGATGAGGGAAGGAGGCCACATTAGACTATTAGGATGCACTCTCGCACGCTCTCTTTACCACTCTGTGGTCCACAGCTACAGTAGAGCCTGGATCTACCAATCGGATTACAGTTGATTGGCAATGAAGGAGAATAACTAATCAGATCACTTTCTCTTCTCCTATATGCAGTACAATCAAATCGCTGTATGGATAGTAACAGTCGTTTCTATGGAAATGTTACTAGTAGCAGCTAGCAGCTAGCAACTAGCAGCTAGGTCGTTTGCAAGGGGTGTTGCAACAGCACTGTAAGATGATTTTACATAATAGAATAGAAAACGGTTTCTTGGCTGTACGTTTATTTTGTATATTACATAATAACAGTTTCCTGGCTGATGGTATACAATGCCTCATGATTAATGAGAATGATGATGATCAGTCATCAATATTGGAGGCAGTCTTAGGTTCCGTTCCAATACCCACTCTACTAGCTAGCATACATGGATTCATTGTATGTAGTACAGAACACTCAGGTGAATATTGGAATGAAGCCTTATACGGTCTTGTTGCTATGTGTGAGGTTCATTACATTCTATACTTCTGACGTTTTGGCTTCTGACATTTTAGCAGTTAGAGCAGGTAAGAGCATGTTTTCTCATCATGCAAAGTAATTGATATCCATATGATTCTGTCACATACAACCCACACATACAACCCACACATACAACCCACACATACAACCCACACATACGACCCACACATACGACCCACACATACGACCCACACATACAACCCACACATATGACCCACCCACATGACCCACACATATGTATGTAAAGTCACTGTTAACTAGTGTAATGCTGCCACTGATTCTGTGCTTGGACATGTATGTTTGATGTCATCAACGTAACAAAAAGATGAAATGAACATTGAGACGTGTGCCGCTCGTTAGCCAAGATCGGAGGTCCGTCACGCATTTAGGCCATCCTAAGATTTACTGAGAACAAAACCCCAAACAAACTCATCCTCTCCGGAGAATCTTCCTAACACCAGTCGGTCTCCATCTAAAACAAATGCCCAAAAATGAGCTGAAAGAAGCCGATTTTTGGCACAATATAACCGTATAGCACTCTGTAGGGTAAACGACACGACGCTGCCAAGGGGGATTGTTTGGAGAAGAAAGCTTGTGTATAGAAGCACATTCATACAAACACGGAGAGCAGATATCAGAGCCTAGCAGCATTGGCATCTCCCAGCGCTGCGGCTCCACAGCTGGAGAAACACGATTATCCTATCAGCATTGTGCAGGCAGAGGCCTGAGCCCAGCAACGCTGCCAGCTCCCCCTGGATGAACACACCACAGAGAGAGGGGGGGAGGGGGGGGGGGGAATGTAGGTATGGAGGGAGAGAGAGAGAAAGGGGGGGGAGGGAGAGAGAGAGAAAGGGGGGGGGGGAGTGAGAGGGAGATAGGGAGAGAGGGAAACAGAGAGAGAGCGAGGGAGGGAGGTAGGGAGGGAGAGCAAGAATGACCGAGAGAGAGAGAGGGGGAGAGTGAGACACAGAGAGGGAGGTAGGGAGAGAGAGAGCTAGAAAGAGAGAGAGAGAGAGAGGGAGGGAGAGAGAGAGAAAGCTCCCCGTCGAAGAGAAGGGGATGTGGAGAGGGGGAATGAGGAGAAAGGGATGCAGAGAGAGAGGGAGGGATGAAGAGAGAGGGGGATCCGGGGAGTGATAAAGAACATCTATTCTGGGCCTGCTGCGCTCTCAGAGGTCCTGTTTCCTCTTTCAAAGTAATCTCTCTTTTCACTCTACTCTCCAAATGTTGTGAAAAACCCACAGCTTATCATCAATTGGTAATTCAAAGCAGGGAGACATTGCTTTCCCCTTTTCTCTCACTTTCTCTCTCTCTCTCTCTCTCTCTCTCTCTCACTCTCTCACACACACACACACACACACACACAAGCTCTTTCCATCTCTTTCTTTTTCTCCCCAATCCTCTCTCTACTAGACCTTACCCTAGGTTGTTCGATGGTGAACCATAAGGACAGTGAACTCAAAGCTCTTGGGGTTGTGTTTCAAAGATGCTGGGTGAAGGAACGAAATCAGAGGTGTATCACACTAAGCAAAAAATGATGTTCTTCCCTACTGACAATAATGCTTTTATTTGGGGTATTGATTTTTTTTTGCCAACTGTTTTTGAAAGCAAGGGCATCTCATCTCTGTCTAATTTTACAAAATCTCCAAAACACACACACACACACACACACACACACACACACAAGTGCTTAAAAGACACATTGAGAGACCCTTACAATCACACACAGACCCAAACAATAGTAAAAAGAAAGAAATTCTATGGTTTCTTTTTTTCTTTTGCAAGTACCGTTGGCCTCACTTTGGTAGAGCAAAGCTTTAGGGTTTAAGTCCTTTCCTGCCATAGTTCCATAAACCACCCCTGGGTCAAATACACACATATACTTCTACATACTGTGTACTTGAGCTACACTTTATGTTGCCTGATACAATGGAACCACTAGAAAAGTCCCAAAACTGCAAACTCTACAAAGCTACTGCTAAGCCCAACTCAAATACTTCCTTTTATATTTGATATCTGTATATGGCCATGTATATGGTCATTTACGGTATATACACCATATACTGTACATATATTGACATATGCAAATGTATTTAACCCAGGCCTGTTCCAACCAACCATCTAAATCAGCACCAGTAGAATTTGGCTGGCCCTGCGTTCCCCCTCCCCCCATCCCTGGGTGGTGGTAGTGGAGCCAGGGGGTCAGGGTGGGGGGGGTAGGGGCATCTTCCCCCGGTCCCCCTCCCTTACTCCCTCAAGGTGGCAGTCATCATTATGTGACAGTCCAGCTCCCCCCTCAGCTCCAGGGGTCCGGCCAACCTCATGCCCGTCTTCTGATCCACACACCAGCACTTCCCTCGCTGGCCGTCACGGGCTGGGTGGCACTGTGGGGGGGAAGGCAGGGGGGGGACAACACATGAATGCTAGTACATACTGTACACTAGAGGAGGCTGGTGGAGGTAGAAATCGGAGGATGAGCTCATTGTAACGCATGGAACGGAATAAGGAATGCTATCTAACGTTTCAAACTAAGTGCCGGATACCACTCCTTATTCCATTCCATGCATTACAATGAGCCTGTCCTCCAATTTCTACCTCTAGCAGTCTCAACTGACATACACATACAAGCTCTTAGAAAACAGGGTTCCATTAGGCTTCTACTTGGAAAACAAAAGTGTTCTTCAAAGGGGTTCTCAGTTCTCGCACAGGGACAAGCGGAGAACCCCTTTGGGGTCTAGATAGAAACCTTTTTTTTTCTTCTTTTTTTCTAGGAGTGGAACCTCATCTCTCATAATGAGCAGCCTTGTCTGAGACATGGAGACATGCGTTGCCAAGGTAAGTTGGCTGGGCTAGATGGCCCAATGAAATTGACTTCATATCATATCATAGCAGTGGAGGCCTGTGGAGGCTGGTCTCAGAGGCCGGGCTCATTATAATGCATGGCATGGAATGAGGAATAGTATCAAACACACATGTGAGCCTGTCCTCTGATTTCTACCACCACCACCAACCTCCCCTGTATCATATCTCATCCACTGTGTGATCTGTACTTGCCAATAGCCTGGGGTGGTTGTAAACACCCTATCAGACTAGTCTTAGTTTCCTAGCTGTTCCTTTCGTGCGATGAGAAGTTGCCAGATCGCCCTTCCTGACCTCAGCAGTGCTCACACGGGGTGCCATGGAGTTCTGTTCCACCATAGTGCAATTATAGTTAAACAGTAAACAGATGCCTTTGAGCCTGACCCAGACACACATACACACACACACACACACATACACCAGACACACACACACACTCACATACACACCAACATACACCAGACACACACACACACACACACACACACACACTCACATACACACCCACATACACCAGACACACACACACACACACACACACACATACATACACACATACACCCACATACACCAGACACACACACACACACACACACACACACACACATGCAGACACAGACACACCATAAAGAGCAGACGTCCAAGGTAGTTTAAGTATTACACAATCATAGCCAGCTAGCTAACCCAAGACTGCCTGGTGTGTGTGTGTGTGTGTGTGTGTGTGTGTGTTTTTATCACTGACTCACTCTAGTCTGTGCGTGTGTAGCTCTGTGGCCCCTTAGTCAGACATAGTTACAGCACAAAGCCTTATCTGTCTCTGTTCTCCCTGCTCCGAGTCTTTCCCTCTTATCTTCAAAGTTGCCCATTCAGACAAAGACAGATAAAAAGAACAATCAAATGTTTTGCTTCCAAATGCTAATGACATCTACAGTATTAAACGATTATCGTCAACCCTTTTATGGTGGGCTACACGCACACACACACACACACACACACACACACACACACACTGACACAAACATGCTCTGTTTCAGCTCTGTTTTCATTGATAAATCACACACTGATGACTCTCACTTTATGAAGCGATTATCACACACACGCAATGCTTCAGCTCCACTTTCTCTAAATCACTCTGGTTGCGTGCCTGAAGATGTTGAGCCTTGGCAGGAGCCTATTCCCACATAAAACAAGTGATGTGTTTCCAAGCATTCTGGTGATGATCTGGAACTACTGAGTCAATATTTCGTCCAACGTAAGCACTTTCCGTGTTCTGTAGGACTTAGCGATGATGAGTTTGGGAGCAATATTTATAGTAGGTAGTAAAACTAGTGTGTCCATCTGGCTCTGATATCAGACTGAGAGGATGATAGATGTCTTTGTGTTCAGGCCCATGTCATCTTTTAATCCCCTAGTGACTTTTTTCCCACACTCTATGTAGTCCTGGGAGGGTTAGATACGGTAGGTTGGAAACCTGGTGGAGGCTGGTGGATTTCGGATTTCTAACTCCACCAGCCTCCCCCCAGGCGCATTGTAATGCATGGAATGGAATCAAGAATGGTATCACAGAAATCGGAGGATCGGGTATATCAAGCTGTGTAGGAGCTGATGGAGTCGCGTTTTGGCTCCCTATTTTCTACGTTTTTGTTACTGTATATATATATTTTTTTGTAATGCTGCCTACATGCTGTTATTCATGTCTAATCTGAACCAGCTCACCCGATCACCCCAATCGGTAATGTGTATTGTCTATGTTCATGTCTAAAAAAATAAATAAAATATAATTAAGAAAGAAAGAAATCGGAGGATAGGCTCATTGTTAGGCATATAAGGCAATGAGTGTTTGACACCATTTCTACCTCCGCCAGAATGGCAAACCACCTCAGAGGTCAAGGTGAAGCTATTGCCATTATTCCTTGTGCCTATCGACTTCTCTTGAATCTCCAGAAGTATGTTTAGTAGGGGTTAGGGGTTAGGGACTAGGGGTCCATTTGGGATTCAGGTTCTGTGTAGCAGTGGTCAAACGGTGAGATGTTTTAATTTAAAAAACCTGTTTGGCGTGAAAGTCTCCGTTCTTGTCACAGTTTGGGATGGGGATGGAGTAGAGGTCCTCGTGGGTGCGCGTGTTGGACACCAGCCTGTCCAGCGCTCGCTGCAGCTCCGCGCGGCACGGAGCCTGAGGGGAAACAACCCACAACACATCCAGAGTGAAAGGATAGTTCGCTCAAATCGAGTTTTTTATTTTAAATCGAGTTTCTGTGATAAACCACATACCTTCACTTACATAAACAAGATAAGTGTGTCTTGATGAATCGACTTGGTTGAAAGCATGTGGTTAAATATGTCTGAATTGTTGTGAACTGTTCTGTTTGTTGACGTCAGGACACCTGTGTGCTGTTTCATGAGGTGACCATTAAATGTTACAGCCCGTTAATAACTCACACAAATTGTAACCTGACTGCTATGCTCGTGGCTTTCAATCTATAAAAGTGTAATTCTAAACACCTGTTGGACCTGTGTGGTATCTCATTAGGGCAATGGGGTGAATAGAGTAGAATAGAATAGAGTAGAATAGAATAAAACAGAATAAAATAGAATAGAACAGGATAGAGTAGAATAGAAGAATAGAATAGAGTAGAACAGAATAGAACAGAATAGAGTAGAATAGAATAAAATAGAATAGAACAGAATAGAGTAGAATAGAATAAAACCGAATAAAATAGAATAGAACAGAATAGAGTAGAATAGAATAGAATAAAATAGAATAGAATAAAATAGAACAGAATAGAGTAGAATAGAATAAAACCGAATAAAATAGAATAGAATAGAGTAGAATAGAATAAAACAGAATAGAACAGAATATGCTAGAGATATATGATAGAATTAGGACTCTCCAGATTAATCGAACAAATTAATCAACTAAAATATAGCAAGAAATGTCACATTCAACATCAGATTAATTTGTAGATTAACCAATTTATAGGAACAAATTGATCAACTTTAACTTTTTATCACTGACAGCCCTAGATAGATTAGAACAGAACCGTGCGCTGAAAAGTGCTGGCGCTCAAGAATTTAGAGTGTTTCAATTGGACCGCTGGAGGGGTGCCGAGTACATGGAATATAAAGTATCCATCAAAAAAAGAGGTTCTGGCCCGGCAACTTGATCCCTTCAAAGAACAAACACCTTCGTCGAAGCATCCCCGAAACACGCGCCAACAAATAAAACATCTTTGAAGGGATCACGTTGCCGTCCAGAACCTAGAATAGAAGTAGTCCTCTATTCCTCCATCAGAAACAAGAGGTGAAGAGTTCAAGAGGTCAAAGGTTGTGGCGTCTATCTCACCAGTGCAGCCTTGGGGTCCTCCCTGGCTGTGTTGCTTCTCTGATTGGTTGATTTGGGGGGGTGGCGAGCGAGGGTCTTCTGGATGCAGCGTTTGTCCTGCGGGCTGCAGCGGATGTTGCTGTTGTTGGGGTGCTCCGGGATGATCTCATCCTGCCTCTCCATCTCTACAGGGGCACAGAGATTAGGACAGGAGTCCGGATTAGGATTAGGGTGAGGATTATAGGGTATGGGTACAGTTAGGGTAGGGATTTGAGTCAGGGTTAGAGGCTGGGTTAGAGGCTGATACTGTACATGATCACCAGTGGAGGCTGGTAGAGGTAGAAATCAGAGGACGGACATTACTCATTGTAATGCATCGAACGGAATGAGGAATGGTATCAAACACACGCTGGAGGACGGGCTCATGCATTACCTCCACCAGTATCCCCTGATGACCACAAGTGTTATGCTCATAGCGTGTTTCATAACGTGTTATGAAGGCCTTTTGTGTCTTCACAAAGCAGTCTTTCTATCTTCCCCATACAGCTGAATACACACTGGTGAAATGTACTGTTGGCAGTGAAGAGCCAGTGTAGAAGCAGGTTAAACTCAAGGACGCACAGCGGTGTTCCCACAAACACACACGCGCGCACACACACACGCACGCACGCACGCACACACATACGTGTGCACACACACACAGACGCACACACACACAGCGGTGTTCCCACATGCATGCGCACACACATGCACACACACACACATGCGCATACGTACGCATTCATACACACACACACACACACACAGTCTCCGTGGGGTAACAACTTGGATCTCAACCCTTCCTCACTGTACCTCAGTCATGCTAAGAGCTGTTGGAATTTAAACCTTACCACCCCCGTCCTCTGCACACACACACACACACACACACACACACACACACACACACACACACACACATCCATCCTCCTACCCATTGTGGTGTGTGCCACATTCACCTTGCATCCCTCTAATCCTGCAGTTCTATGGCCTTACAGCTGCTTCCTCAGGAAACACACACACACACACACACACACACACACACACACTCACACAGACACACACACACTGCAAAGTAACCCCTCTCTGTGCCAGATGGAGGATTTTACAGGGTATGCCTATGTATGCGTTTGTGCATGCGTGCCTGTGTCTGTGCATGTGTGGGTGGGCATGCATCTGTGCATGTGTGTGTACGACGTGCGTGTGTGCATGTGTTCTTTCTGCTGGTCGAGGCTGGTGGAGGTAGAAATCGGAGAACAGGCTCATCGTAATGCATGAGAATGGAATGCGGAATGCCTTACTACGAGGCCATCCTCCGATTGTATACCTCCGCCAGCCTCCACTGGACCTGTGGCCATTCACGTGTTGGTACTGTAACCAGGGGAACCAGGGAACCAGGGCAGTAGCTAAACCCTGCAGGCGTTCGTGTTTTGGAGCGTTTGTTGGTGGCTGGCGTCATAAGGCTAACTTGACGTCATACAGGTTGCTTTTGGTAATAACATGCACTTTTAACAAACGTGTGTGTGTCGTGGGGAGGGGGGGGGGGTCAACTTGGGGTAATGCAGGTTGCTTGTGGTAATAGCATAAGCTTCAGGATGCGGGGTTATACTGTATAAGTGAAGGGTTGAGGTGAGAGAGTTTGGGAGGTTCATTGAGAGTGTGACTGGAGGTTGGGGGAGGGAAGGGGCGGGGGGGGGGGTCTCTCTCTCTCTCTTTCTCTCACTCTCATTCTCTCGAGCCTGTTTGTATCTTTAGGCTTGTTTCTGTTGGCCTTAGCCATCAGCACTTTCCATACACACACACATACACACACACACAGACAGACGTTCTCACACGCACACGCACACACTCATCCCCCTCAGACTCAGCAGGCTCTCATGTTGTTTCCCCGGTCATAAGTTGTTCTTTCCCCTCTTACCCTCTTTTTTGCCATTTTGCGGTTATCCGATTCCACACTCTTTGTAGAGTGGCATTTCACACTGTTGTGTGTGTGTGTGTGTGTGTGTGTGTGTGTGTGTCTGTGTGTGTGATGTGTGTGTGTGTGTGTGATGTGTGTGTGATGTGTGTGTGTGTGTGTGTGTGTGTGTGTGTGTCTCTGTGTGTGTGTGTGTGTGTCTCTGTGTGTGTGTGTGTGTGTGTGTGTGTGTGTGTGTCTGTGTGGAAAGTGGCATTTCACACTGTGGCTGGGGGTGATTAAGAAGTGGGTCAGGGGTGCCATGTCCTGTTGTTAGCTAGCTGCTGCCACTGCTGTTCTCTGCTCTCCCGGGAGGAAGTGTGTGTGTGTGTGTGTGTGTGTGTGTGTGTGTGTGTGTGTCTGCAGTCCGCCAGTTGCTTCTATTTTGTGGTTTCAGGAGGACTGGAATCATCACCTCTTGAGTTTCAAACACACGACTACAAACACACAACTACAAACACACACGACTACAAACACACAACTACAAACACACAACTACAAACACACAACTACAAACACACAACTACAAACACACACAACTACAAACACACGACTACAAACACATACGACTACAAACACACGACTACAAACACACAACTACAAACACACGACTACAAACACACAACTACAAACACACAACTACAAACACACAGGAACAAACACATACAACTACAAACACACAACTACAAACACACAACTACAAACACACAACTACAAACACACGACTACAAACACACACAACTACAAACACACACAACTACAAACACACAGGAACAAACACATACAACTACAAACACACAACTACAAACACACAACTACAAACACACAACTACAAACACACGACTACAAACACACAACTACAAACACACAACTACAAACACACAGGAACAAACACACACAACTACAAACACACAACTACAAACACACAACTACAAACACACAACTACAAACACACACGACTACAAACACATACAACTACAAACACACAACTACAAACACACACGACTACAAACACACACAACTACAAACACACAACTACAAACACACAACTACAAACACACAACTACAAACACACATGACTACAAACACACAACTACAAACACACACGACTACAAACACATACAACTACAAACACACAACTACAAACACACAACTACAAACACACAACTACAAACACACACGACTACAAACACACAACTACAAACACACACAACTACAAACACACAACTACAAACACACAACTACAAACACATACAACTACAAACACACATGACTACAAACACACACAACTACAAACACACAACTACAAACACACGACTACAAAAACACACAACTACAAACACACAACTACAAACACACACGACTACAAACACATACAACTACAAACACACAACTACAAACACACACGACTACAAACACATACAACTACAAACACACAACTACAAACACACAACTACAAACACACACAACTACAAACACACAACTACAAACACACAACTACAAACACACAACTACAAACACACAACTACAAACACACATGACTACAAACACACAACTACAAACACACACGACTACAAACACATACAACTACAAACACACAACTACAAACACACAACTACAAACACACAACTACAAACACACACGACTACAAACACACAACTACAAACACACACAACTACAAACACACAACTACAAACACACAACTACAAACACATACAACTACAAACACACATGACTACAAACACACACAACTACAAACACACAACTACAAACACACGACTACAAAAACACACAACTACAAACACACGACTACAAACACACACGACTACAAACACACATGACTACAAACACACAACTACAAACACACACAACTACAAACACACAACTACAAACACACAACTACAAACACACAACTACAAACACACAACTACAAACACACGACTACAAACACACGACTACAAACACACAACTACAAACACACAACTACAAACACATGACTACAAACACACATGACTACAAACACACGACTACAAACACACGACTACAAACACACACAACTACAAACACATGACTACAAACACACACAACTACAAACACACACAACTACAAACACACGACTACAAACACACAACTACAAACACATGACTACAAACACACATGACTACAAACACACACAACTACAAACACACACAACTACAAACACACACAACTACAAACACACAACTACAAACACACGACTACAAACACACAACTACAAACACACACAACTACAAACACACGACTACAAACACACAACTACAAACACACGACTACAAGCACACAACTACAAACACACACAACTACAAACACACGACTACAAACACACATCTACAAACACACACAACTACAAACACACACAACTACAAACACACGACTACAAACACACAACTACAAACACACGACTACAAGCACACAACTACAAACACACACAACTACAAACACACGACTACAAACACACATCTACAAACACACACAACTACAAACACACACAACTACAAACACACATGACTACAAACACACGACTACAAACACACAACTACAAACACACGACTACAAACACACGACTACAAACACACACAACTACAAACACACACGACTACAAACACACAACTACAAACACACGACTACAAACACACGACTACAAACACACACAACTACAAACACACATGACTACAAACACACATGACTACAAACACACACAACTACAAACACACACAACTACAAACACACAACTACAAACACACATGACTACAAACACACAACTACAAACACACATGACTACAAACACACAACTACAAACACACACAACTACAAACACACATCTACAAACACACACAACTACAAACACACACATCTACAAACACATACAACTACACACACACAACTACAAACACACATGACTACAAACACACGACTACAAACACACACAACTACAAACACACACAACTACAAACACACAACTACAAACACACACAACTACAAACACACACAACTACAAACACACAACTACAAACACACATGACTACAAACACACAACTACAAACACACATGACTACAAACACACAACTACAAACACACACAACTACAAACACACATCTACAAACACACACAACTACAAACACACACATCTACAAACACATACAACTACACACACACAACTACAAACACACATGACTACAAACACACGACTACAAACACACACAACTACAAACACACACAACTACAAACACACGACTACAAACACACAACTACAAACACACAACTACAAACACACAACTACAAACACACATGACTACAAACACACAACTACAAACACACACAACTACAAACACACAACTACAAACACACAACTACAAACACACAACTACAAACACACGACTACAAACACACAACTACAAACACACACAACTACAAACACACAACTACAAACACACACAACTACAAACACACAACTACAAACACACATGACTACAAACACACAACTACAAACATACAACTACAAACACACATCTACAAACACACACAACTACAAACACACACAACTACAAACATACAACTACAAACACACAACTACAAACACACATCTACAAACACACACAACTACAAACACACACAACTACAAACACACATGACTACAAACACACGACAACAAACACACAACTACAAACACACACAACTACAAACACACATGACTACAAACACACGACTACAAACACACACAACTACAAACACACACGACTACAAACACACAACTACAAACACACAACTACAAACACACGACTACAAACACACACAACTACAAACACACATGACTACAAACACACATGACTACAAACACACGACTACAAACACACAACTACAAACACACGACTACAAACACACAACTACAAACACACATGACTACAAACACACAACTACAAACACACACGACTACAAACACACAACTACAAACACACACAACTACAAACACACACAACTACAAACACACAACTACAAACACACACAACTACAAACACACAACTACAAACACACATGACTACAAACACACAACTACAAACACACATGACTACAAACACACAACTACAAACACACACAACTACAAACACACATCTACAAACACACACAACTACAAACACACACATCTACAAACACATACAACTACACACACACAACTACAAACACACATGACTACAAACACACGACTACAAACACACACAACTACAAACACACACAACTACAAACACACGACTACAAACACACAACTACAAACACACAACTACAAACACACAACTACAAACACACAACTACAAACACACGACTACAAACACACAACTACAAACACACACAACTACAAACACACAACTACAAACACACAACTACAAACACACAACTACAAACACACGACTACAAACACACAACTACAAACACACACAACTACAAACACACAACTACAAACACACACAACTACAAACACACAACTACAAACACACATGACTACAAACACACAACTACAAACATACAACTACAAACACACATCTACAAACACACACAACTACAAACACACACAACTACAAACATACAACTACAAACACACAACTACAAACACACATCTACAAACACACACAACTACAAACACACACAACTACAAACACACATGACTACAAACACACGACTACAAACACACACAACTACAAACACACAACTACAAACACACACGACTACAAACACACAACTACAAACACACAACTACAAACACACAACTACAAACACACACAACTACAAACACACATGACTACAAACACACATGACTACAAACACACACAACTACAAACACACGACTACAAACACACACAACTACAAACACATACAACTACAAACACACATGACTACAAACACATACAACTACAAACACACATGACTACAAACACACAACTACAAACACACAACTACAAACACATACAACTACAAACACACATGACTACAAACACACGACTACAAACACACACAACTACAAACACACAACTACAAACACACACAACTACAAACACACACACAACATTAATTCATGGACTGTAGAACATTGTAGTCCAGGGGAGGCTGTCGGAGGTAGAAATGGGAGGACGGCCTCATTGGAAGGCTGGAACGGAATGAGGAATGGTTTCAAACAACGTGTGTCCCCTTCAGCATCTGTACAGTAAAACATGTCAAAGTTCAAACAAATAAAAAGAGCACATTCCTATCTTTATTTATTTCTTCCTTCCCTTTCTTTCTTTCCTCAAATTCCATTCTCCCCCCCCCTGAGGTTTAGAAACCACGTAATAGCCAGAAATAGAGAAAGGTAACCCACAGAAATGGGCCAGAATGAATTATCCATGAAAGCCTGAGCTGGGTCACTGTTCCTCTGGGTTGGGTTGTTGTTGGCCTGTTCAGAATGTGCTCTAGATCAAGACTATGGGGGAAATTCCCCCCTACAAAAATCACGATAATAACAACAACAGAAATAACAACAAAAACACTGTACAACAACATAATAGTAAGCTACGGCTAGTCGCCATGCCAGCAGTAACATTCACATTCACAATCACATTTTGATTACAGTATGTTTTCATTATCAGGAATCACTCAATGGGGTCGTTGAATTGATTGAATAGAGTGATTTGTGTGTATAGTGTGTGTGTATAGTGAAGCAATGCCAAGCCCAGCCAAAAACGTAAACCAACATTAATAATGAACACTGTCCAAACAATGTAGCCCTGCTGGAAACCTCACCAGCTGCTTGTTATACCAGCCTGCGTGGAGGTAAGGTATACAGTAAGTATGTGACAGAGGTGGGATTTGAACTTAGGTCTCTCTCATTGAAGACATGCACAAACTAGCAAAGCTAAAAACCTAGCTACCTTACAATGAATGCATGGAACGGAATGCTGAATGGTCTCAAACACGTGTATTTGAGACCATTCCTCATTCCGTTCCATGCATTATGATGAACCCGTCCTCCGATTTCTGCCTCCACCAGCCGCCCCTGCTTGAAAAGATGCTGTTTAATATGTTCACACATGAACACACACAGTTTTGGGATGGTGGGTTTCACTGGGCTCAGAGGATAAGGCCTAATGCCCCTGATCCTCCCTCAGTGTTGACGGTTTGTTTGTGTGTGTCTCTGTGTCCATGGATCCATGGGTGTGTCTGTGTGTGTGTGTGTGTGTGTGTGTGTGTGTGTGTGCGCGAGCATCCATGCGTTGTGCGTGTGCGTGTGTGTGTGTGTGTGTCCTAATCTCATGCGGGGAGGCAATTATGTAATTAAATCTAGCCCTACATAAACACCCCACCTGTCCAAATGAACTACATGACCAAAATATACAAACACACACACACACATACACACACACACACATACACACACACACACACACACAACCATAATCTGACCCAGAACATCTGCAGAAGGTTTTCTCAGCTCAAAAGCTCAGTTGGCACGGTGACAACTCTTCAATCAGTTTCACCATTCAACAGGTTCTCCACAGAACCCAAAGCGGTTCTACACAGACTTACTGCCTAGGCTTCAGCTTAGTGGGCTAAGACAGGTGTATCACCATCAAGTGGCCTGGGTTTGAACCCATTCTGGTTGCATTGGTGCCAAGTTAACACCTAGGCTTTAGCTTAGCGTGCTAAATGACGCATGAAGCGTGATGTCTTCGCCTGATAGAGACTGGAGATGCCTAGTCCTGGCGTCCTCCCGTCACAGTGACATCTGTATCTGTTAGTTAACTCACTAACTGCCAAAGAATTCCCGGAAACACTCACCACCTAGAGTGCCAAGTGTTTTATGTGGTTATTTACCTAGCAACAACACTTTGATTGGCTGCAAAATCATAAGGTATCAGAAGCGTCATCGTTTATGCATTTTTGGTGAATAAAGTCACCCTTGGCACTCTAGAATGTTGGAGGCTGTGTTCACCCTCAGTACTAAATGAGTTAATACAAGCAGAACCACCGTGACAGGATCATTTAGGCGTCGGAACCGGACACCGGGGGAGACTCGGCCGGAATGTCGGGACAGAGTCCAGAAGGGCGACTGCAGTGATTTCTAAGAATCCGGGAATGGGAATCGCTTCTAAGAATCCCGGAGTCACAGAATTTAAGACGCGCGGGCCGGACTGCCTCACAGAACATGACAAAGATGGCAGGGTATTAATTCAGCTTACTAGTTGCTATGGAAATTGGAGTTTAAGAATAGCCTATGGCTTGATTACCGTCTGAGTAAGAGGGTTGGAGAAAGGGAGTTTAGCCAGGACGTTGCATCATCGTGTGTTATGAGGCTCTGACAGAAGGGACAGATTCCATACTTTCATTCAATTCAGTACAACTTTGTTTAATCCGTTGTGTGTATTTTGGACTGTACTACGCTGTATTATGCGATACTATACTGACATAGTGTCTGCCAGGGGAGGCTGGTGGAGGTAGAAATTGGAGGACGGGCTTATTGTAATGCATGGCATGGATTGGTCTAGACTGTATAATTATCCAGACTATTGAGACATTGCAAACACAGCTACGCGCCACGGCTAGCTATTTTGGATCTCAATCCTCGATGGCTTGCAGGGGAGGCTGGTGGTGGAGGTATCCTCATTCCATTCCATGCATTTTAATGAGGCTTTCCTCCTGTCCTCCGATTTCTACCCCCACCAGCCTCCCCTGACGGATTGGTCCGACCATCCATTTCCCCCTCGCCAGACAAGGACCTATTCTTTGTGAAAATCATCATGGTTTTGAAAAGCCCCTCTTCTATTTTTATCTGCTATGTTCGCTGTTGCTAGGACAGCCGCAGCAC
>NC_137675.1:12221865-12249365 GCF_963989245.1 Nansenia antarctica
TAAACTAACGCTTCACACAGAAAAAGACAGACACTTACAGCCTGTGTGGGGAAAAACAAAACAATCACTTCATGATCTCTAAGTTCACATGGTCTTGTTTTAAGCTCTGTGGTTAGTGAAGTGCAGTTTACACCTTCAAAGCCATCACTACTTCACACCAGCACCAACACAGCCCCTCCTCTCTCAGCGCAGAGAGAGATGTGTTTGATAGATTCAACAGTTTCCTGGATTATGTATGTTTCTACTGTATCACTCCTAGAAGTTGAGTTGTATGAACTGTTCTATGAATACTGTGGTGCAGCATTTCTGCCTTGAAGGGGGACATCACCAAATATATCATACCATTTATCAATCCAGAGCCTTATGGGTTGATATTAGATGTTATAATTTGTTTTATCTGCCGCTCAAACAATGTATAAAGCCGTTTCATCCACAGGTGATGAGGTGTTAGTGAGGTCCTTCAGTCCTTTCACAGTATTCATCAATAGAGAGATTTGGGGGGGGGGTTGGGGCAGTTACTCTGGGTTTCCTGGATTAACTATTTTATGTAGATTTCCTAGAAGGAGGTATTCTGTGAACTCATTAGTGAATCACTGGCTAATTAGAATTTAGTTCCATGTAGACCACAAAGGAAATAAGTCAGTAGGCTAAACTTTATTGTGTTTTAAATCCTCTATCATTTTGTATGTGTATTGTAGTTTTACTCAATTGCCTGAGGCAACTCTATATGTATTTTAAATATTAATATGGTAATTCATTGATTAATTCATTCAAGGTATTAGAAATAGACATTGATAGACGTTTTCATTTGATTCATCTAGCGCTCCCAGACAAATGAAATGTTATCAAAACGTGCTATGGAATATGTTTTCTTCCTATAAAAGTGATAGGCCGATAGCTAAATAAACAGATCCTACTTTACAGTAATCAATAGACAGCGTCAAAGATTGACTGATTGTGGGTAAGCATGTACGCAAACAAGCCAGCCTTTCATTTTGGGAGCGTTTTTTTTTCTTCAATTTCATCATGGGATTATGTTTCATTATCATGGATGATCGAACACGGATGCTGCTGCAAGTGGTTGTGTTTGCCATAGATAATACATACGGTGTTTGCAGCAATGCTTTTCATTCGCCCCCTCTGGTGGTTAAAACCGGCCATTACAAGTGTAATTTAACAAAGTCAGTCGTCCCATCCACCCAACAACCTTATGTTTAACAAGCTGGAGGCTAGACGGTTGAGCCCGAACCAGGAAGGTCCTTGGGAGAGAACCAACAACAAACTAGGGGAGGCTGACGGAGGCAGACATCGGAGGACGGGCTCGTTGTAATGCATGCACACGTGTTTGATACAATTCCTCATTCCATTCCATGCATTAAAATGTGCCCGTCCCCCGATTTCTACCAACACACACCACCTCAATCCTCACCCATGTGACAAGTAACTGAGCATATAGTGCCCATGTCTTAGAGGGTGATAGTAGGAGGGTTGATGAGCCAGGGTGTCAGGTTGTGGGCAGTGTTGCTGCCACCCATGTATCAGTGGTGACACACAGTCACACAGTCACGCCTCTCTGGCCTCAGCAGAGAACAGGACAGGATGTGATCCTCAGCCTCCTCCAGCTGCACACATACATGCGCACATGAACACACACACACACACACACAACACACACACAGACAGACAGACAGACAGTCCACGTTTCCGACGACCTCACCTGGGACTAATAAACAGGTGGTGAAAAAGGCACAGCAGCACCTCTTTCACCTCAGGCGGCTGAAGAAGTATGGGGTCCAAGACCCCGCGGGCCTTCTACAGAGGCACAACTGAGAGCATTCTGACTGAGTGCAACTGCCTAGCACGGCAACTGCACTGCCCTCAACCGCAAAGCGCTGCAGAGGGTGGTGAGGACAGCCAAGCACATCAGTGGATGTGAGCCTCCCTCCATCCAAGATATATACAACAAACTGTGTGTCAGCAAAGCCTGAAGGATCATCAAAGATCCCAGGCACCCCAACCACAGTCTGTTCGAACTGATGCCGTCCAAATGACAAAGCCTCTTCCGGAGCCTCAGGGCCAAAACTCAGAGGCCAACCAACAGCTACTTCGCCCAGGCATTTAGGCTCATCAACAAGCCTACTGTAGACATGTTGACTATTATCCCCAAGCACACCCCATGCATATGGACTACCTACCCTTAAGCACATACATAGTCACTTTACTCAATACTACCTCTTACACCCACTGCCACCGGGTGGAATACTCATGACATTTTACTTGTAGTATTTTATTTTATTTGACTAATTGTACTGCTAAATGCATCCTGTCTTATTTGTCTTATTTGTTTCCCAAAACTTGTCACTTGTCCAATTGTCTCTCTTATGTCTTGTACTATTGTCACTTTATTTTATCTTGACTTATCTTGCATTGTCTTGTGCTGCAATGTCAGAAACCGAAGCGTAATGTTTTACTCTCTTACACTTGTGTAATGTGACGTAACACATACACAACACATACAGTACACACACACACACTCAACATGCTAAATGCCCACACAAATACTTTCATTGTATTTGATCTATATCTGACAGTGAGGGGATGCCATGTGTCAGAGCTGGGCTCACACCCTGTCACGCCTAGCCGGCCTCAGACGGGAAGAGGAAGAGAAGAAGAGAGAAAGAGAGGAAGAGAGTGTCATCCTCTGTTTCATCCAGCTGCCTCCCTCCTCTGCCAAAGTCTTTATCAGTTCTCTCCATCAGCACTAGTTCCCTTTTCTCTCTCTCTCTCTCTCTCTCTCTCTCTCTCTCTCTCTCTCTCTCTCTCTCTCTCTCTCTCTCTCTCTCTCTCTCTCTCTCTCTCTCTCTCTCTCTCTCTCTCTCTCTCTCTCTCTCTCTCTCTCTCTCTCTCTCTCTCTCTCTCTCTCTCTCTCTCTCTCTCTCTCTCTCTCTGCAGGGTAGGGCAGAGGAAGTCTGAAGAGAAGTGATGTTTGAAAAGCAGGCAGTATTCCTGCCATGATGGGCAATAGCTTTGGTTAACAGATGTTAACAAACATTTGGTTAACAAAATTAGCTTTGGTTAACAGATGGTTAACTAACATTGGACAAACTGAGTGTGTGTATGTGTGTGTGTGTGTGTGTGTGTGTGTGTGTGTCCTGTCAGTTCCTTTTGCTTCCATAGATACAGAGTAGCCACATCCCTTTATTTAGTTAACAGATGTTTTATTAACCATCTGTAAACTGTGTGTGGCTGTGTATGTGTGTGTGTGTGTGTGTGTGTGTGTGTGTGTGTGTGTCCTGTCAGTTCCTTTTGCTTCCTTAGACATATTCTGGGCACCATAGGATCCCATGAAAATATGCCCAAAACGCCTGGCAGACACTCCAAACCGATGATTATTAGGGAGAGAGAATTAAAGGGGGGCAAGGTTTGGGGGCTGTTCGTGTCATTGTATCCATTGTAAGTCATTAACCTTGCGTGGCGTGACATCCCAACCCTTTTGTCTAAACATCTCTGTCTATCCACAAGGGTCCTTGTGAAGTCTCCTGTCTGCTTCTTCCACTCGTAAAACAATTCACCCGGGAACAATTCAGACACAGACACAGGTCATAAAATGTGTATAGGGGCAACGCTCTGCAGTGATCAAAGGAAGAGGGCGACACAGCGACATCTACTGGCCGGATCAGGGTCTAACTGGCATGTCTTTGTACTTCCCAAGATTGGCATGATGATAATGCGAGAGTCAGATAAGAATTAGACATTTAAATCTGAATCAGTGTGACTGCTGGGCAAGAGCACTACTTGTTTACTTAAATGTAAGTATTTCGCTCTAATTATCGAAAAACAAATTGCCAGTAGAAACAACAACAACAAAGTTTATAAAGCAATAATAATAATCACTTCCAAGACTGTTAACCTCATAGGAGCCAACGGACCCACAGGTGGATCCGAAGTGATATAAAGAGCTTACCTCGATCAATTCTCTTCAAAGATATCAACATTTTTTCACAACTTTGCATGCTATACGATGCCACCATTTTTTTCCAGAGACGGTAAACACGGCCTAAGTCACATCCAGTTTTCTCCAACTGGAGAATGTGTCATGTCCGGTTTCAACGCCGAATTTCCATACCATTAGTCGGCCAACCCCCAAAAAAATCCCCCCCCCCCCCCCAAAAAAAATCTGATACATGAGAAAGGTCAAAGGTCAAAGATGGTGCCAAAATATCTCCAAATGGCCTAAACATATAGGTGTCCGCCTAAACATACCTGTACTAAAACAGGTACAAAGTTGCATTTGCTCACATTACTAGCATCGACTTTGGCACAAGTACTAATAAGACCCTGGAGTACTGATTCCTAGATGATTTGGGCTTGGTTATCAGGTTTCCAAGGTGATATTCACTGTAAAAGCTGTTGTTTTTTTAGGCGGAGACTGAATTTTAGATGTTTTATAATGTTCTAGCTCTATTTACTCTATCTCCTGTTTCCGTAGCGTGAGGCAGCTTGATGTACAAGTACACCCCCTGGACATGATGCTGGTATGTCGCTGGGTCTGACCCCCTGGACATGAGGCTGGTATGTAGCTGGGTCTGACCCCCTGGACATGATGCTGGTATGTAGCTGGGTCTTACCCCCTGGACATGAGGCTGGTATGTAGCTGGGTCTGACCCCCTGGACATGATGCTGGTATGTAGCTGGGTCTGACCCCCTGGACATGATGCTGGTATGTCGCAGGGTCTTACCCCCTGGACATGACGCTGGGTCTTACCCCCTGGACATGAGGCTGGTATGTAGCTGGGTCTGACCCCCTGGACATGAGGCTGGTATGTCGCTGGGTCTGACCCCCTGGACATGATGCTGGTATGTGGCTGGGTCTGACCCCCTGGACATGAGGCTGGTATGTAGCTGGGTCTGACCCCCTGGACATGATGCTGGTATGTCGCAGGGTCTTACCCCCTGGACATGACGCTGGTATGTAGCTGGGTCTTACCCCCTGGACATGAGGCTGGTATGTCGCTGGGTCTGACCCCCTGGACATGACGCTGGTATGTAGCTGGGTCTGACCCCCTGGACATGACGCTGGTATGTCGCTGGGTCTGACCCCCTGGACATGATGCCGGTATGTAGCTGGGTCTGACAGGTCCCTCGAACAGGAGGTACAGGACCCCGGCCGCTAAGACAAACAGACTGAAGGACAGCTTCTACCACAGGGCCGTCAAGGCCCTGAACACAGAAAAGGCCTAAGTTCTGGGCCCAGGACAGTCCGGACGGATTGTATGGCAGCTAGTGCTGAGGCACAAACATGTACATTTTCAAGCCTGCAAACTGTGACACTTTAAAATAATGTGAAAAAATACTTTGTTGTGAAATATGACAACCCTAGTTGACTATCCGTGCAGTATAGTACAGAGGATTGTGTACATAGCCCCTATTGATGTAAACCAGCTCCTTACCTTCTTGTGATTTTTATGCATCTATGCTTTTTCTAAAAATGTGTTTCTTTTTCCTTTCCTAAACACCAGGGGAGCCTCCCCTCCTAAATTTCGTTGTTTGGTACCTGTACTGTAGCAATGACAAATAAAGTCTATCTATCTATCACAGTAACACAGATTTTGATTTTAACACTTCTACAGCCACCCCACAGGTGTTAGCTTTCATTTGATAACAATATCATTATGAAGGCCCTTGTGATTGTGGAGATATTCTATATTCACTGTGGGCATGTCATTTCGAGCAGAAAACCAGAAAAATGAGGTGGATAAATAAACTAATAACCTGTAGGCCAATTCAAAACCTTGAATATGAATGTGTCACTCATATGTAGTCATTTCCGCAAGTCAGTACAAGGTTGCAAATATCACTGGCTGAATTATGGTAATGATTGTTATGGAAATGCTGTGGTTGCTTAGGTTACTGTATAATTACGGTATGCTTACAGTGGGTGCGTTCGTAAAGTCGCTCTGGAAATCTGATCAGCACTCATTGGAATGCCTCTCGTCCAATCAAATTACTCGGTCGCTCCATGACGTTGAACCTAGTGTGCGCTCCGGCGCTCTCAGAGCGAATTTACTAACGCACCCAGTAGGCTATAATTGGCTACTACTGACGATATCTCTGCTTTATGAAAGGATTCCAAAAGATGGCGCTGTGGACTCAAAGTGCCTCTATGCAAAAACACAGGTTCAGAGGCAGACGCATTCATTCACCCAGGCTTTTCCTTTCATCTTCGCTAAATCATTGACTATCTATCGACAAGATAAGTCGAGATGTCCAGAATATGAACTGTATGGCTTTGAGATGTAGAGCTGTACGTACAGTCATTGATAATGGAAATTACCTGAAGAGACTTTGAGCGATAGAAATGTTGCCATCCTCGTCGGGGTTCACACACACAGAAGAGAGAGTGTGTGACTGATTCAGCAGATCTGAGCATGCGCACTGGCTGCCTCGGTTCTACGGGGGACGGGAGGAGGACATCACGGGAAACTGCGCCGTAGACCTACCCCCCCTACCCCCGAACCCACGCTGAGATTTCATTCTGGGTTTCACACCGCCAGCAGCACGACTACCATGTTCGATACACGTTGGTTAAAGAAGTCCGGGACGACGACTTGACGGGTTGGATCGCCGTTGTAACCCTTACAGCCTTATGGGAACAGTAGTATGAGGGAAATGGTCGGAGGCTGCTGCGTGTGTTCCGACGAGCGAGGCTGGGCTGAGAACCCGCTGGTGTACTGCGATGGACACGGCTGTAGCGTCGCCGTGCACCAAGGTAACCTAACTACACCGAACTGGGCTCGGGTCCGATTAGCCTATGTTACTATGGAATGACCTGCTTTGAGGAGGATGGGGGGGGGGGAGCCTACGTGCGTTAGAGAGAGAGAGAGTGTGTCTCTGTGTGTGTGTGTCTCTCTCTCTGTGTGTGTGTGTGTGTGTGTGTGTGTGTGTGTGTGTGTGTGTGTGTGTCTGTGTGTGTGTGTGTCTGTCTGTCTGTGTCTGTCTATGTGTGTGTGTGTGTGTGTGTGTGTGTGTGTGTGTGTGTGTGTGTGTGTGTCTGAGTGTGTGTGTGTGTGTGTGTGTGTGTGTGTGTGTGTGTGTGTATGTATGTGGGAGGGGTTGTTGTTCCCTCCGACAGCATGGTGGTGTGAGTGATGTTTAGAGAGAACAAATCATTTATAATATGGTAACGACATGAAGCTTGTGGCTCCCGACTATTGCTGGTTCGGTCCAGGCTATTCGATCCAAAGTTACGCAGCGTTAGTAATGCCTACTATTCCAGATGCAGACTAACTGGCCTTTTTTAGGCCTTTTTAGGATACATGGTGTTCCTCTACGATGGATCCACATGCTTTGTTGACATCATTTGTTCTCTCTCCGGAGCGCAACAATGTATCCGGTCAATATGTTCATTCGTGCGCAATAATGGTTTCGACAATAATAGTCAAAATGTGAATAGTCGAGTTGTGTTTCTGTACTTTTAAGAATCTATTCTTTTTCAAAGGCCACTCTGGAGTTGTGAACACACCCTCACATCTGCACAATTGGCCTGAGTCCTTTTGGGGGGGAAACTGATTAAAAGGGAAATGTGAGATTATTATCCAATTGACACTATCAAATTATCCAGCCCGTTAATCGTAAACGGACGCACAGCTGTTCCACATGAGCAGATTCAGCAGATGCAAAGTCATGACTTTGGTTGCGTTCAGGCTTCTACTGTCCTAGGGAAGTTGACCTGAATCTGACATGTGTTTTTGGACCATTGTGTTATTGTTATGTTATAGGCTATTACATGTCCAAAACTTCACCTTCATATTACTGACATAAGGTGATAGTGCTGACTGCTGACTATCGAAAGTTGAATGTTTTTACATCCAAAGTAAAATCGTTTTGTTTGGTCATATTTGGCTTGAAGTTAAGCCATCCTTGTCCGTCCCAGTTCCAGAACGGTCCTACCCACCCTGACATCCTAGCTCATTGTTTAAAAGGACAGTTTGTTCTCAGAACCCCACCTGATTCGTATCCCTGGTCGTCCCAGATCTGCCCGTGCTATTGGCCCAACTTTGATGACTGTGTTGTTACTAGTTGTCATGACAAACTGTTTAGCATGACAACGACAGTAGGACTTGCCTGATAGCACAAAGACATCTGGAGAGAGAGAGAGAGACCAGCTCGGCCAGTGGGATGTTGCTGACCCTGAGAGGGTTGACTGACACGGATCGATGGAGGCGGTCCTCCCACGAGGAAGGAGTCATAGGCTGCGTTCGTAAATTCACTCTCAGAGCGCCGGAGCGCACACTGGGTTCAACGTCATAAAGGGACCAAGTCATTTGATTGGACAATAGGCATTCCTTGAGGGCTGATCAGATTTCCTGAACGAATTTACGAACACAGCCCATAGTTTGACGGTCCATGGGGTCCCCCAAAAAAGAGAAACACTGCGCTAGGCAACCCGAATAGGGAAATGTTGTTGTGATCATTGTCCTACCTGGTGTTTATAAAGCGACGTACCTGTGTTTGTGATGTCACAGCGTGTTACGGTATCGTCCAGGTGCCGACCGGGCCGTGGTTCTGTAGGAAGTGTGAATCTCAGGAGAGAGCTGCTCGTGTGGTGAGTATGGACGACCCCTCCACACTACACCCTAGACACTAGACACTACACCCTAGAGCAGGGGTGCTCACACTTTTTGGAACCAAGATCTACTTTTCAAGTAGCCAGTCTGCCAAGATCTACCAGTCTAGTTTCAACATCGCAAACGTACATGCACGTACTACAAACACACACACACACACACACACACACACACACACACACACACACACACACACACACAGTTCCCAGCCTGCATAGTAAACTCACAATACACTTTCCCTCTCTCTGTCACACAGCCACAGGAGAAGACCATCACAAACCCTCCCTCTTTGCTATTCTCGCTCACACACATTCACACACACACACACACACACACACACACACACACACACACACACACACACACACACACACACACACACACACACACACATTTGCCAGTCTGCATAGGGAGCCATAGCACAAACCCTCCCTCTCTCTCCCCCTCTCTCTCCCTCTCTCTCTCTCACTCTCTTACACACACACACACACACACACACACACACACACACACACACACACACACACACACACACACACACACACACACACACACACACTCACTTTCTGCAGTACCATAGCCAACTACTGATCCAACAAACAGAAAAGTAAACCAGATACAAAACAGGTAGTTCCCTAGTTTGAAAGGAGGAAATAAATGCATTTCTCTACCTTAGTGGGAGACCTGGTACTGGGAGGAGGCAGCTAGTTTCTAATAGTCAGGGCTGTAGGAGCTGGTTGCAAGGTGTCATCAGCCACTGTGGATCTGTCATCGAAAAGGCAATCTGCAGCCTCGAGAAACTTTTTTCACAATTTCGCCGTCTTTGAATGACTTCTTGTGTTTAACAAGAACGTGACTGACGCGATAAGAAGCTATCGTTGCAGCCGTACGTTTTCGCTCTTTTGCCACATTTCCCTTCTTCGAAATAGCCTTCGTAGATTTGCTGATCAGACAGATGCATTTCCAATATCACATCGTGTAAAAAAGTCCTCCTCCCATTCTGGATGGAAGTTATACGTTATTGGTTTCTTACTTGGTCCAGCTTCCCCACTCATTTGTATAGCCTTTATTTAGTATTATATAGTAAATAGTAGAAATTGGAAGGCTAACTAGGTAATTAGTCTCGCCGGTATTTTGTATTTTGTAGTTGGTGCTGTTGACTGCGCATGCGTGGTGAACCGCGTGTTAGGTGTAGGTGAAAAGATCAGATCTCAGACTGGCTTACCTGTACGTCAATCAAGTGGCAAAAGCCATAGTGAGGATGGATGATAGGCGAACTTTTTTTTTTTTTTTTTTTCTTCTTCTTCTTTTTGTTCAATGCCATGCGATCTACCCATACTACCTTTGCGATCGACCGGTCGATCGCGATCCACGTATTGGGCACCCCTGCCCTAGAGGCTAGACACTGCTCCCTAGACACTAGACACTACACCCTAGACGCTAGACACTGCATCCTAGACACTATTCCCTAGACACTAGAGACTGAACCCTAGACACTAGATACTAGACACTAGACCCTACACCCTAGACACTAGACACTGCACCCTAGACACTAGACACTACACCCTAGAGGCTGGACACTGCATCCTAGACACTACACCCTAGACACTAGACACTACACCCTAGACACTAGACACTACACCCTAGACACTAGACACTAGACACTAGACCCTAGACACTAGACACTAGACCCTAGACACTAGACACTACACCCTAGACCCTAGACACTAGACCCTAGACACTAGACACTACACACTACACACTAGACCCTAGACACTAGACACTACACCCTAGACACTAGACCCTAGACCCTAGACACTAGACACTACACCCTAGACACTAGACCCTAGACACTAGACACTAGACACTAGACACTACACACTAGACACTACACACTAGACACTACACCCTAGAGGCTAGACACTACACCCTAAACATTACACAGCAGACACTACACACTAGACACTAGAACAGGGGAGGCCGGTAGAGGTAGAAATTGTAGGACGGGCTCATTGTAATGCGTAAATGAGGAATGGCATCAAACACGTGTATACACTATTCCTCATTTCATTCCATGTGCGACAGTGAGCCTGTCCTCTGGTTTCCTGCCTCCACCAGCCTGCCCTGGACGTGTTTAGATCTGATAGGATTAGGCAGCTTCAAACGAGATTGTCGGAGCTCTGTGTCGCCCTCTGATTAAACCAGTCCACGCTGCCCTCTGTCTGCGTTGCCCTCTGATTAAACCTACACAGGCGTCCAAAGTGAAGAGGCTGTGTCAATCATAAGTAAGGGGTCTGCCAACTCAGCCAGAGGAATATAACGTGTGTGTGTGTGTGAGTGTGCGTGTGTGTGTGTGGAATCACTTTACCTGCTTTAGTAATAACACTGTAGTCATGTTACTGAGGTGGCTTGTTGTAAGGTACACCTTCTCTCCCCCCCTACAGAGATGCGAGCTGTGCCCTCACAAAGATGGCGCCCTCAAGAGGACAGACAGTGGAGGTGAAGCACTGGACAATGTCCTCCTCTCCCCTCCATTTTTAACTTCCTCTCCCCCTTTTATTGAGCTACTGAATGTGTTTGACGTGTGTGTGTGTGTGTGTGTGTGTGTGTGAGTGTGTGCGCATGCGTGCGTGTGTGTGTGTGTGTTCTGATACTGTCACACCCTGGTGTCTCTGCAGGTTGGGCCCATGTGGTGTGTGCTCTCTATATCCCTGAGGTGCAGTTTGCCAACGTTCTCACCATGGAGCCTATAGTCCTGCAGTTCGTCCCTCACGAGAGATACATCAAGGTATCTGTCTGTATGTATGTATGTATGTATGTCTCTGTCTGTCTGTCTCTCTCTCTCTCTGTCTGTCTGTCTGTCTGTCTGTCTGTCTGTCTGTCTCTCTCTCTGTCTGTCTCTCATCCAGTCCCCATGCCTCCATGCTCTCAGGGCTAATGGTCTTGATGAGTGATGCCCATTCAGAAGAAAAAAATCAATATCCACCACACACTGCCCCGCCTGCCAGACTTCAGAATGAAAGCTTTTATATGATAGGATTACATATCTATTAGAGTCAATGGCCAGCTACTGAGCTGCTTGGTATAATGTGTGTGTGTGTGTGTGTGTGTGTGTGTGTGTGTGTGTGTGTGTGTGTGAGATAGATAGAGAGAGAGAGGGAGCCTGCCCTGGTATCATGTTACCGTGGCAGCTACAGTAAATTGCATGCAGCTCTGTCCTGTCAGAGCCATTCATCCAGATTGGCTCCGCCCACATTCTTAGAGAGAGAGAGAGAGAGAGAGAGAGGGAGAGAGAGAGAGAGAGAGTGAGAGTGTGTTGGAGTGGACAGTGTGGACGGTCTATATCCAGACTCAGGGGGAGGCTGGCGGAGGTAGGCAGTAGGCATCGGAGGTCTGGCTCATTGTAATGCATGGGGTGGAAAGTATTACCTCGCTCCGTCCCATGCATGACAATGAGCCCCTGTCTCTCAGATGTCGACCTCCCCCAGCCTCACCCAGCCTCCCCTGGTCTGGACGCCAGAGGCACAGCCCGGCCTGTAGACCTCCATATGGCTGACATCTCCTGGAGGAGGGAGGAGGAGGAGGAGGAGGAGGATACTGTTGGAACACGACCTTAAGAGAGTTGAAGGAGGAAGGGGAGGAGGAGGGGAGAAGAGGGGGGGGTGGATAGAGGGGGAGAGGGGAGGAGGAGGAGGAGAGGAAAGGGTGGAGAGAGTGAAGGAGGGGTACAGAGAGAGATAGGGAAGAGAGAGAGAGAGAGAGTGAGAGGAGGGATGAGTGGAGGAGGGGGGCAGAGAGATAGGGTAGAGAGAGAGAGAAGGGGATGAGTGAAGATGGGAGGAGTAGAGAGAGAATGGAGGAGGAAGGTAAGGAGCGTGCTGTTCCTTTGTCCTGCACCTGTTGCTAGGCCTCTCGTGCTCCCACAGCACAGCCCCCTGTGTGTGTGTGTGTGTGTGTGTGTGTGTGTGTGTACATGTGTGTGTGTGTGTGTGTGTGTGTGTGTGTGTGTGTGTGCTTGAAGAGTTATACAACGTGTGTGCCTGCTTGCGTTCATGTGTGTATGTGTGTGTGTGCTTGTGTGCGTGTGCGCGCGTGTGTGTGTGTGTGTGCGCGTGTGTGCGTGTGTGCGTGTGCGGAATGTTTCATAATAGGGCCGCTATCAGTGACAGGGCAGAGCAGGACGGCGGTGAGGCTGACAGGAATGCCCGTCAACCCCGGGCGGGATTAGGGAATCGAACAGAACAGAGCTTTATTGTTCCCGCAAAACCCTTTTATTGTCTCCATCCCAAAGACGGGCCGCTTGTCTTTGGCTCCCACCTCAAAGACGCTCCGCCATCATAGCGTATGTCACACACGGGATTAAAACCACATTACTGTACATAAGGTCCTCCCCCTCACCCCCCGATGGGAAAAATTAAAGTTCTGCTTTTATGGTCTGTTCATCCTCTCGAGCCGGTGAGATTTACTGTGGCGTTCCATCTGTAAGCCATTCCAACTGGACACGACATCTGAAGTCCATAAGAGGAGAGATGAAGGGTTAAGTCGTCATTCATGTTTTTTTTGTTTTATCTTCTTTCTCTTCCCCCCCCCTCCCGCTCCTTCCTTCCTTCCCTCTGTTCCCTCCCTCCCTCCCTCCCTCCCTCCCTCCCTCCGGCGTTGTAGACGTGTTATATCTGCGAGGACCACGGGAGGGAGAGCAAGGCTGCCTGCGGAGCCTGCATGACCTGCAACAGACAGGGCTGTAGGCAGGCCTTCCACGTCACCTGGTGAGTGTGTGTCTGTGAGTGTGTGTGTGTGTGCGTGCCTGTATGACCTGCAACAGACAGGGCCTTCCACGTCACCTGGTGAGTGTGTGTCTGTGAGTGTGTGTGTGTGTGTGCGTGCCTGTATGACCTGCAACAGACAGGGCCTTCCACGTCACCTGGTGAGTGTGTCAGTGTGTGTGTGTGTGTGTGTCTGACTATCCCCCCCCCCCCCCCCCTGTGTGTGCAGTGCTCAGATGGCTGGTCTGCTGTGTGAGGAGGAGGGGCCTGAGGCTGACAATGTGAAGTACTGTGGCTACTGCAAACACCATTACAGCAAGATGGTAAGACCCCCAAATCTAATGGACATGCGCATTGTGTGTGTGTGGGTGTGTGTGTGTGTGTGTGGGTGTGGTATCATGGTATCATTGTCCTATTTTGGTTGTGGGGGGGGGGGGGACCTGACCTCAGCCCACACCAAGGTCTAGGCCCACCAGATGGGAAAGTCTCACACAACCCTGACCCACCATGGAGGTCCAGCTCATCCCAGAGGGAGGGTCACTCACATCCTCTGTCCCTCCAACAGTAGTGTCCAAGCCAAAGCACATCATCATACTGCTCACACACCCACGCGTCTCTAGAGAGAAACATTAGGAGTTGCCTGGAATGTGCAGTTCAGAAGCCTTTTAGGTTACTTTTTAGGCTTTTAGGTTAGGTGACTGTCTGCCTGTCTGTCTGACTGTCTGACTGTCTGTCTGACTGTCTGTCTGTCTGACTGTCTGTCTGTATGTTGTTCCACAGCAGAAGAAGATGCGCTCAAGTGGAGACACTGGCAGTTCCTTCATCCACTCCAGGGGGCGCTCTACCTCCCCGGTGCAGGACAAACACGGCTCCCACCACCACCGGCCCAGGAAGGTCAGTGGGTGAGGGGGGGTTGGGTCAGTCAGTCAGTCTGTGTGGGTGTGGGTGTGTGTGTGTGTGTGTGTGTGTGTGTGTGTGTGCGCGTGTGTGTGTGTGTGTGTGCGCGTGTGTGTGTGTGTGTGTGTGTGTGCGCGAGTGTGTGTGTCTATGTCTGTGTGTGTGTTTGTGTGTGTCTGTGTTAGGGCTGCACGATTAATCGATTTTAAATCGAAATCGCGATTTGAAATGATGCGATTAGCTAATCGCAAAGCCTGCGATTTGCCTGCGATTTTTTTTTTTTTTTTTTTTTAAACCTTTATTTTACCAGGAAGTCACATTGAGATTAAAACCTCTTTTGGAAATTTGATCAGCACTCATGGAATGCCTCTTGTCCAATCAAATTACTTGGTCTCTTTATGACTTTGAACCCTGCGCTCTCAGAGCGAATTTACGAACGCAGGCATAGGTTGTGTCACGACAGTCAGTCCAATTATTATGAGACTTTGGGCTAACGTAACGGAGACAATTAGACACCACATGGCTTACTGGACGTATGATAAACGTTAGTATGTTATAATTGCGACAGGTAAGTGTACAATTTCACTATACTAACTGTACCAGCCAAGTGCATGTCGGTGCTGTTAGTCCAGCCTTAAACTTAGCTTAGCTAACTTGTAGTCTTTGAGACGGTAGCTTAGCTTAGCTACTCATGCTAACCCGGCGTTAAAGTACAGACACAGAGTTGACAGTCTCAGCAACCTGCGGGTTGGTGTTTATATAGTATAGCAGGCTTATGGATACATGGAAGTTAACTGTTCTGTTGTCAAACATGAATGTGTCCTGTATGCATAACCTCATACCATTCGTTCATACCAGCCGGCTTTAAAGACGCAGAGGTTAGCCTAGCCTAGCCTTGGGCTGAAGTATGTCACAGATTCCTAAGTCAAGGTGACGTGTGTCTGTGCTCCATAGTCAGAGACCACCATTCTATCATTCATCAGTTCGACTGTTGACCGAGTCATCTAGATGTGGTCCTTTCAGTTATAGTCACAGTGTATCCCCAAATGATCATTTTAATAGCTGGATCATCTTAGAAAGTAGCCACCTGTCTAGATGAGATGAGGTTATCATATATACAATTCATATCTTTTAAGTTCTCATCCTTGCATTAGAATTAGAGCAGTTAATAGTTTGATGGTATCATGTGGTAATGCTCTCTGAAAATAGGTGATATTCATCCAATCACCTGCCAAGTATTTTTTGAAAGTACCTGCCCTTTTCCAAACAGCTTCCAATTAAGCTTTCCTAGATGGTTGTGTGAAACAAACCACCTGAGTCAGGTTAGTAATGCTCCATCACATGTTTTAATCTGAAGCTTGATTTTAAAGCAACCCAACTTTAAAGCAACCCAATGTAAGTTTAGTTCTTTCACTCGTAGCTCGGGCTGTGGGGGTGCTAGAGGAGGGAGCCTCTAAGTCCCCTGAAGACGTACAAACAAACTGCACGTTGATACGACCTTCCTAGCCGGAGATATGGCCACACTTTACAAAAACTCCCTTTTTTTTTTTTTTTTTTTGCTATTTAAAAAAATAATAATCGCAAATTAATCGCAATCGCGATATCTGCCCAAATAATCGCAATTCGATTTTTCCCCCCAAATCGTGCAGCCCTAGTCTGTGTGTGTGTGTGTGTGTGTGTGTGTGTGTGTGTGTGTGTGTGTGTGATGCTGAGCCTCTCTCCCTCCAGAGTCACAAGGACAAGATGAGGCAGAAGGAGAGACATAAAAAGTCCTGTGACCCTCTGGGGTCCTCCCTGGCCAGCAGCATGGACAAGGTAACCCTCACAGCAGTCCTCTCTGCCGGGCCATGGGAGGACATGGGACGGAATCCCATCATTCCGATATATATGCTGTAATACTCATATCTGGTTCCTTCATTACATTGATTAACTTAGAAGTAAGAAATTGATTTTTATTCAGTTTGTGTTTTTAGCCGTTTGATTTGATGTGTCTGACGAGTGCCGGGGATTATTATCAACCTGTGGGATCTGAATGTGAGTTATCTCAGTTCAGTCACGGCGGTCGCTAACAAGTCATTTCTCCTGTCTGTGACCTGTCTGTCTGCCTGCCTGCCTGCCTGTCTGTCTGCCTGCCTGCCTGTCTGCCTGTCTGTCTGCCTGCCTGCCTGCCTGCCTGCCTGCCTGCCTGCCTGTCTGTCTGCCTGCCTGCCTGCTTGCCTGTCTGCCTGTCTGTCTGCCTGCCTGCCTGCCTGCCTGCCTGCCTGCCTGTAGCTGTCGTCCTCAGGTCACCACGGCAACAAGGAGGGCTGTGAGGTGAGGGTGAAGAAGCTGAGCTTGCACAGCGGAGGTCTGTCTCACGGCGGTCTGTCTCACGGCGGTCTGTCTCACGGAAGTCTCGGCCACCGTAGCAAGAAGTCGGGAACCACAGGAAAGAGCTCCTCCTCCTCCTGTTCCTCCAGCCCCTTCAACACAGGTGACTAAATTAGGGCTGTCCCAAACGACTATTTTTCTAACGATTAATCTAGCGATTATTTTTTAGTCTAACGACTAATTTAACGATATATTTTTTTACTGTTCGGTAAAAATAAAATACAAAATAATGTATATTATCATGTGTAGGCCCCTTAATTTCCACCTCACTGCTATGTTTAGCCAACTTGAATGCCAACATGGCCATTTAGAAGTCTGTCCATCACCACAACACATAGCTAGCTAGTAGCTACATAGCTAGCTAACGTTACTCTCGCTGCTATGTTATGATTAGCTAAATTGATGCTAACGTAGCATGCGAGCTACGAGCTAGAATCACGTACAGTAGGTGCGAGCACCACAATGACAATAGGCTACCGTAGCTAGCCAGCTACATAGCTAACGTTACTAACACCAGAAGACAAGACATACAAACTGTGGTGAGCTACATTGCTTGTGTAACATTAGCTAGTAGCTATCCATTTTTCACTCATACACGGCCGGAAAAGTTAACAGAAATACAACGGTGACTTACGGTGGTGCTATCTTGCGGCTGTCTTCACAAAGAGCTCCAGGATGCTTTCGCTTGAGGTGCTCGTTCATTGCAGACGTACTGCTGTGATAGGCCATTTCATTTTTGCTTATTTTTTTGCTTATTTTTTTGCTTATTTAAAAAAAAAATATATATATATATATATATACGTATATATATATTTAAATTTAAATTTACGACGCACCGACGCACATTACGCAAGTCGACGTATTGACGTAGTCGATTACGTCGACGACGTCGACGAATCGTAACAGCCCTAGACTAAATACATGCCTGTATCAAAACAACAACTCATATTTGGGGTATTCTTATGTACAGTATGTCTGGTTTTAGGCACACTTAACCTCCATAGAAAATGAGAAATGGGCCTTTCCAAGGCTTGCTATGTTGGATACATATAGAATTTAGTCTTTTTTTACAGCAAAGGGAGGCCCTACCCAGTATAGTGTTCCTAATAGAGTGTTGGTTGAGTGTATATGTGGTAGTTCTGTGTCATGTGGCATCTGTCCTTGTTTTGGTGGAACAATCAATTTGGTCGTACTCGAAACCCCCCCCCCCCCCAGTGTGTAACTAACTGGTTCCTTTTAATATGTTATTAAAATGTTGGTTGCATGGCTTAGGTATGACTATAGTGCAGCCGATGTCTGGCTATTATTGACTATTTGGGGTTTTAGCTTCAGTATTTGGGTATAACTGTACCACAGGGGAGGCTGGAGGAGGTAGAAGTCAGTGGTAATGGAATGAGGAATGGTATCTAAGCCGTGTTTGGTGGAACTGGGCGTCTCAACGAGGCATTGTGGCGTTACACTGTAATGTGTCCCCAGGTGGCGGCTCCCTCTCCTCCACACAGGACTTTCTGCCGTTCTCCTCCTCCTCCCGCCTGGAGCGCGAACACGACCGCGGAGGCAACGACCACGAGCGCGCCGCCACCGCCGAGGACCGCGACCAGCGGCTCAGACGGACCGCCCCGGAGACGGACGAGGAGGAGGAGGAGGAGGAGAAGGAGGAAGAGGAGAAAGACGAGGCGGCGGAGGAGGAGGAGGAGGAGGAGGAGGAGGACGAAGGAACGGACAAGAAGTACCACAAGCCCCCGGCGTTGACCCCGGCCGACGGCCCCCACGCGGGGTCACAGGGAGGTCAGAGGTCGGAGCGGAGCTCGGACGCGGGGGGGAACCAGGAGGCCAGCTCCTTCGAGACCAAGGTCACCATCTCCACCTTCGGCTCCATCATGCGCATCACCTCCTCCTCCTCGGGGCTGGGCGGGGGCAGCAGCAAGGTCCGTAAGATCTCCTCTTCCGGGGAATACAAGTCCTCCTCCTCCTCCTCCTCCTCCTCCAAGGCCCTCGTCAAGCCCCGGCGCCTGGCCACGCCCCCCCCCGCCCCGGAGGAGACGGAGCCGGAGGAGGGCAAGGCCACGCCCCCTCCGCCCTTACCGTTGCCGCCGCCGCCGCCCCCGCCCCGGGAGAGGCGTCACCGGGGCAACAAGAAGAGCCGCCACGGGCCCGGCCGCCCACGGGGGAGTAAGAACCGGGAGAGGAGGGAGGAAGAGCACCATCATCATCACCACCACCCGGCGCCTCCTCCTCTCCCTCCTCCTCCTCCTGCCCCGCCACCTCCTCTGTCCCTGGGGTCGTCTCTCTACGCCAGCACCCCCTCCCTCCCCCACCCCGCCTACCCCTCCACCCTGGCCCCCCCCTCAACACACTCTTCCTCTGTCTCCTCCTCCTCTTCCTTCGCTACCGGCCGCGGCAACACTCTACTGGGCTCTGGTGAGTGTGTCAGGGTGTGTGTGTGTGTGTGTGTGTGTGTGTGTGTGTGTGTGTGTGTGTGTGTGTGTGTCTGTGTGTGTGTTTCCTGTCTGTTCATCATGCATGTAAAAACACTGTCATTTCATCTCTGGGTCTGTATGCACGTCACAGTATTTTCATTCATGTATGTATCTCACTGTAGATACTGTCTATGTCCTACGTGTGTGTGTGTGTGTGTGTGTGTGTGTGTGTGTGTGTGTGTGCGTGTGCGTGTGTGTGTTAACCCTTCGCAGGTTCACCCATGTTCCAGCTCTTCCTACAGTCTCAGTTCAGAACACACACACTAACACACACAAATACACACACGCACGCACACACACACACAGGGAGTGTTTAGCAGTGTTTAGCAGTGTTTACAGGGAACAAGATGGTGTATTTTAATACTACACGCCAGCTTCACTGAGCTTTTGCTCCCCTTTGCAAAGTTTGCACTGGAGAAGAAAACAAAAGGATAGGTTACAAAGTTCACAATAAGCTGGTATACGTGTATTCTATCTGTAAGATCGAATGTAAATACGGGGAAATAAACCTAATATATCTATTTTTTTCATGATGTTTCGGACCAAAATATGCAAAAGCAGAGTAAATCTGTCTCCTAGTCTGTATGTTAGGTTGTTGCAGAGATATGTGGAGTTATGTGTGGAGGTTCAGAATGTTCTGGCTTGTGGTTTGGTGTGTGGCGTCGATAGTGAGAGAGCACGTACGTCAATGACTAGGGAGACTTCCTGCTGCTAGCTTCATCAGCAGATATGATCTCTGCCCTGTTTAGGCTGTGTGGGTGGGTGTGCGTGTGCGTGTGCGTGTGTGTGTGTGTGTGTGCATGTGTCTGTCTGCCTGCCTGTCTATCTATCTGTGTGTGTGTGTGTGTGTTAGGGCTGCACGATTAATCGATTTTAAATCGAAATCGCGATTTGAAATGACGCGATTAGCTAATCGCAAAGCCTGCGATTTGCCTGCGATTGTTTTTTTTTTTTTTTTGCCATTTAGCAGACGCTTTTTTAATCCAAAGCGATTTACAATTACGAATTACAGGGACATTCCCCCTGGAGTAATTGAGGGCTAAGTGCCTTACTCAAGGGCACACTAGTAGTGGTGTGGTTTCAGGCGGGATTTGAACTCACAACCTTCCGATCACAAGTCCAACTCACTATGTGTTTCTCAACCCTCTCCTCGGGGCGCCCCAGCCGCTCCACATATTTGATCTGTTCCACCACCAGCACACCTGATTCAACTAATCAAGTCCAAATCATAATTGCTTTGGACTTGATTAGTTGAATCAGGTGTGCTGGTGGTGGAACAGATCAAATATGTGGAGCGGCTGGGGCGCCCCGAGGAGAGGGTTGAGAAACACCACTACCCGTATGGGATACGTCATACAGCGCGTCGGATTCAACGTCAATGAACGTCAACGTCAATGAACGTAAAAAAAAAAGACACTTGTTGAGAGAAACAAAATGGTGTTGCTGTTTAAAAAAACCATAAATAAATATGTTGTCCCAATTCATATCTTTTAAGTTCTCATCCTTGCATTAGAATTAGAGCAGTTAATAGTTTGATGGTATCATGTGGTAATGCTCTCTGAAAATAGGTGATAGATAGATTCATCCAATCACCTGCCAAGTATTTTTTGAAGTACCTGCCCTTTTCCAAACAGCTTCCAATTAAGCTTTCCTAGAATGTGTGAAACAAACCACCTGAGTCAGGTTAGTAATGCTCCATCACATGTTTTAATCTGAAGCTTGATTTTAAAGCAACCCAACTTTAAAGCAACCCAATGTAAGTTTAGTTCTTTCACTCGTAGCTCGGGCTGTGGAGGTGCTAGAGGAGGGAGCCTCTAAGTCCCCTGAAGACGTACAAACAAACTGCACGTTGATACGACCTTCCTAGCCGGAGATATGGCCACACTTTACAAAAACTCCCTTTTTTTTTTCTTTTTTTTTTGTTGCTATTTTAAAAAAAAAAAAACGCAAATTAGTCGCAATCGCGATATCTGTCCAAATAATCGCAATTCGATTTTTTCCCCCAAATCGTGCAGCCCTAGTGTGTGTGTGTGTGTGTGTGTGTGTGTGTGTGCGCGCGCGCATGTGCCTGTTTGTCTGCCTGCCTGTCTGTCTGTCTGTCTGTTTTCACTCTTGGAATGATTAGCTGATTAGTTTCATGTGCGTGTGCGTGAGCACTATTATAAATGACTTCTATTCACAACAGACATCTCACCTCCCTCCTCAGGTCTCTACAGCAGTCATAAAGACCCCCTCTCGCTGGGCGGGGGGGGGTGCAGCACGGCGTTATCTCTGGGCGGAGGTGTGTGTAGCACCTCCCTCTCCTCAGGTCTCCTCCCTTCCCACGTCTCCGCCCTATCTCTCCCTCCAGCTAACTCCGCCCCCAACATGCTACAGGTACACTACACTGCACACACACACACACACGCACACACACACACACACACACCAACGGGCGCACATTCACACACACACGCACACACACACTCACGCACACACTCACTCACACACACACACACACACACACTCTGAGACACTCACCAGAGCCCAGTACGCTGCAGGTAAACCACAGGTAAACCACACATCACCCTCTGGGTTATCATATGGGATTAAAAACAACAAGCACAGACAGAGATGAGATGCTTCATGCTTCATGCTTCATTCATTCATGATGATGATGATGATGATGATGATGATGAAGATAGAGCTGGTATCCTGGTGTTTTTCACAGCTAAGCATGTCTGTACTGATTCATGAAAGATTACCCCGTGTGGTTGCTAGCAATCTACTATACCAAGTTTGTGTGTGTGTGTGTGTGTGTGTGTGTGTGTGTGGCAGGTTCACCCATGTTCCAGCTCCTCCTACAGTCTCAGTTCGAGCACCTTCGGCAGCTGTCTGTCCACCGCCCCCACCCTGCCCTCACTACTGACCCAACCCCAGACCTCACTGCCAGGTAATACACACACTACACTAAGTCCAGACCTCACATCACGCACACACACACACACACACACGCACACACACACACACACACACAAACACTCTCTCTCTCTCTCTATCTCTCTCTCTCACTCTTTCTCTCTCTTATACACACACACACACCTCCCCCACTACAGAACCAAGCCCAGACCTCACAGCCAGATAACACATACACACAATCACACACACATACACACACACACACACACACACACACACCAGGTGAACACACACACACACACACACACACACACACACACACACACACTCACTCTTTCTCACTCTCACCCTTTCTCTCTCTTTCTCACACACACCTACACACACACACACACACACACACACACACACACACACATCAGGTAACACACACACACACAGACCTATTCTATGACCCAGACCTATTCAGCATGTCCTCTCCTGTTTCTCTCTCCTGTCAGAGTTGTCAGAGATGGATGACTGCCGCTTCCCCTGCCAGGACACCTCCCCCCGGGAGAGCCTGTCCTCTCAGTAAGCCTCTGCCACACAGCAGCACCCCAGACTAACATCGCAATGCATGGCATGGAATGAGGAACAGTATCAAATGATATCGAAGGCCATTCCTCATTCCGTTCCGTGCATCACGAGCCCCCACGGCACCACCCCCCCTCCGTCCTCAAACAACACACTCTTCTGTTCTGAGTCTCTGCGTAGCTGTAGCCTTGTACATTAACCAGACCACCATTCCGTCTCCCCCCTGCCTGCCACCCCCCCACCCCCCACAGGTCTCCTATCAGCAGCCTGCCCCTGCTGTTTGACCAGAGGGAGGGGGTGGGGGGCATCGGGCCTCCAGGGGTCAGAGGTCGTCTGGAGAACGTGCCGGCGGCCAGCTCCCACATCGAGCTGCTGCTGGAGAAACACAGCAACGGAGAGGTGGGAGTCAACAGTGAGTCGAGCCTTTCTTATCGGACGGGTTTATTTATTTTTTTCTAAAATTTGTTTTTCAGATGTTATCCCTTTTTCACCCAATTTGGTATCCAATTGAACCCATCCAATTATCCCCTGCCTATTGCGTAGGATCCGCCGCACGACCCCGTGGCCGGCAGTCCCAGAGGAGGCCGCCAGGCAGACTAGCTGACTGGCTCCTCGAGCCCAGCACCGTTATTCCGGCACCCAGGGGGCGGTGTTGCGCGACGGATCCTTGTCCGGAAATAGTCCTATACCGCCCTCTGGAGCGGCCGCTCAATATGCCGCTGCCTGTGTGCCTCGGCCATATCCGGATCTGGCGAGACCGGGATTCGATCCCAGTCCCCGGTGGGCAGCTTGCACTAGTGGCTAGTGCTTAGACCGCTACGCCACCGCGGGGCTGGACGGGTTTATTTTTAAAAACAAATGAGGGGGGGGGGGGGGGGGCGGGGGGTGGAACCTTTATTTTAAAGGTAGACCCCGGGATACGGCGTCGACGGGGGAAAAGGGCCGGGGTGACGAAAAACCAGGGGAGGCTGGCGGAGGTAGGAATCGACAGTGAGCTAGCCTCAGAAACAACTCTGTGGAGGTCTAGAATACAATAACACACAGATCTATATATTCCTTCATATTCTACCATTAGTCTTTTTAGGTCTGGACATCATAACACAATCGATTGTTTTTCTTCTTTTCCGTCTGAGGCTAATGTACGAGACCGGAAACAGTGATTGATCTATCGGCCGGCTACGTAGGTTGTCCAAGAAGCCTGGTCAATGCTGACGTTCTCTGCGGAAAAGTCTGTGCAAGACGAAATCGACCTATTGTTCCAGATTCTTCCGTTAGTCTTTTTGTAAGCCGCTGTGCTATCGATTATGACTCATTATGACTCATTAGACTGTCACAATATGATACGCCCTCAATAACCTGCTAGAACCGGCCTATTTGTGTATGTCACTGTAATGTCATTGTTGTCTCTTATATTGTCTGCTCAACTATTGTCTCTCGAGGGCAGGAAAAAGATTGTCTTTTAATCGGAACAAATATATTATTAGACTGGGGAACAAAGTATCACCGACAAAATATAAAAACAGGGCTTATTTCTCCCAGAAATCAAAGCCATTCTTTTAGGCGTACACGGAGTGAATAAGCCTTTGTTCGTTAGGCCTCGTTAAAAGGAGAGAAAGAGAGAGAGAGAGAGTGTGTTTGACTGTATGAAGACACAGTGAATATTTATCTACCTGCCTCACTTGATCTGTTTAACACACTCTTTGAGGTCCCTCGAATAGACTAGGAGCTACAGTAGTGTGTGTGTGCGTGTGCGTGTGCGTGTGGCTGTGGCTGTGCGTGTGTGTGTTGCTATTCAGAGGGGATTAAAGTATTCAAAGTAGTGACTGTTGTATTATAAAAAGCACAAAGGGAGACGCCACACAGTTGGAAAGGTGCAACAACAATGTCTTCTATGTCTCACTCTTTGCTTTCCTGTCCCATCTTTCCTCCCCTGCCTCCCTCGCTCCCTCCCTCCCTCACTCTCTTTCTTCCTACCTGTTTCTCCACCTTCAATCCTCCTATCCCCTTCTCCCTCTCTCTCCCACCATCCTCCTCTCGCTCGCTCTTTTCTTCCCTCTGTCTCTCTCTCTCTCTCTCTCTCTCTCTCTCTCTCTCTCTCTCTCTCTCTCTCTCTCTCTCTCTCTCTCTCTCTCTCTCTCTCTCTCTTATCCCTTTACTCTCTCTCCTTACTCATCCCCCCCCTCCCTGCCTCCTCCCAGTCGTAGAGATGCTCCAGTCCCTCCACTCCCTGCAGCAGGAGAACCAGAGGCTGCAGGACCAGATCCTCAGCCTGACGGCCAAGAGGGAGAGGCTGCAGATGCTGAACGTGGAGCTGACCACGCCCTTCCCTCCCCAGGCCCTGGGGCTAGGGCTGGGGCACCACCACCACCACCACCATCACCACCTCCAGGGCCACCACCAGGGCCACCACCAGGGCCACCACCAAGCCTTGACCCCCGCCCCCGCTACCACGCACGCCCACATCAGCTTCCTCTCGTCCGCCGGACACGGTCAGTCAGACAGACCCTCCCCTCCTCCCTTCCCCCCCTCCCCTACCCTACTCCCCTCCTCCTCTCCCCTCCCTTCAATTGAATGGGAAAAGTGTGTCCAAACTTTTGACTGGTACTGTATATATATACAGTATATGTATATATCACATTTTGTGTTTGTGTTGTGATTTAGCAGTCAGTGTCCCTCTCTCTCTGAGCCCCTGTGTGTGTCCCTCCTCTCTCCCTGTAGACCCTATCAGCTCCAAGAGTCCCATGTCCAAAAGCTGCTTCCTCAATGACACTTCCTTCATTACCTCTTCTGAGGTAAGACCACCTCTATACACCATGTGTCACACACACCCTTTATACGCCTCCACATGTCACACACACACACACACACACACACACACACACACACACACACACACACACCCTTTACACACTTCCGCCTGTCACACACCCCACCCTGGAGTCCCCTTACACCATGGGTCACCAACAGGCGGCCCGCGGGCCAGATGCGGCCCACCAAAGCTTTCCATCGGGCCCGCCGAATATTCATGTTTTTACTCTTTTTTTTTTTTTTTTTTTTTTTTTTTCAATTCGAAAATGAGGGAAATACCGTTTAGAACATATATCATAGATTCATATAGTTCTTACAATGCAGGAGGAGTCAGACCTACCTCATTCACAAAGCTGCAGCCTTGCTTCTGGTTGGGCACTAAATAGCAGTAGCGAAGCTAAAACTAATTCCCCTCTTTTATTAAATGGAATGCGGCAGACGTAGCGCTATTCTCATGCAAGAATGAGGACAAATTCATAGCTCTCATTTAACATTTCGTTGTATTTTATTTTTTCACATAGCCTACTCATAGCCCTATTTAACATTTCGTTTTATTTTATTTTTCACTCTTTGTTGCTCTTGTTTAACATTTCGTAACATTAAAAGTGACTTAAATAACTAACTTCTCAGTCAGAAAAGGAAAAAGATTAACATCACTTAAATAAAAAAAATAGCATGGCAAATGATAGGCCTTCATTGCCAGAAATGTTGTTTTCAAGTCGGTCAGTCAAACGTTCACCGCGGCATCCTGGTATCGCCTGGCATCTGTAGCCTATATCAAATAAAACGGTAATAACCAGGTCATTAAATTACACTTTAACAATGAATAAACCATGCCATTTAACATAGCAACAATAAAATCCTATGTCTGCAATACTCACATTTTGTTAATGAGAGAACTAACATCTCCCCTCTGACGCCAACTTCTTAAAATCAGGCTGGAGGTCCTCGTGAATGGCTTCAGATTCCAGCACAAACTTGCGGAACAGGCGATGCTGCGTACTGGAAGTTCCTCTGATGAAGTTAATTATTTTCATTGTTTTGTCCATAACCTCTTTCAGATCCCCACTTAGTTTGGCACACAGCATGCCAAAATATCTCGATTGCCCCCTGGTGGCTGGTTGGATAATAGGTGTCAGGAGTCTGTTCACACTGATAATAGGCTAATAATCATTAATAACATTAATTTAGTAAGAAAATGAAAATATTAAACAGTAATATGCTAATAGTACTATATACAATAGTATGCCTAAATAAAATAATTATATATATATATATACGTATATATATATTAAAGTCCGGCCCCCACAGTGTATGCTTTGAAAAATTCTGGCACTTGGACAAATATAGTTGGTGACCCCTGCCTTACACCTTGTGTACCTCCTATTGTCTCTCCTCCTACCAACCGACAATCCTAGGGAATCTCCATTGAAGATGCTGTTTAGTCTATGGTGCTTTTTAGATGTCTATTTCTCACTTATTTGCGTGAGTGTTTTTATATTTCCTGGCTATTTAGACAACAAAGACTACTTATAACTTGTTGCTGAGGTGACCGTCGATGAAATGTTCCTTCAAGTTTAATAATCACCAAAAAATGACATGCAGAACTAATCATTAGCCACTGTGCTATTTCTCACTTTGTTTGTTTGTGTGTTTATTTATTTGTTTGTTTCCTTCTCTCCAGGAGCTCCACTCTGACAGTCCTTCGCGCAGCAGCTCCTCCCTCTCCTTCCAGAGCACCCCGCCCCCCCAGCAGAGCCCCGCCTCCTTCGGCCAGCCCCTGCTCAACGGATTGGCCGGCCGTGGTTTGACGGACAGCCTCGGGGGCATCGCTCAGGCGGGCGGGCTCATGTCGTCCCTGGCAGGAAGTCCTCAGCTGAGCATGAACGGCATGCTGGGTAGCCTGAACGGGGTGATCCAGTCGTCGGTGCAGCAGAGCCCGGCGCCGCCCGCCCTGCCCGCCCTCAGGCCCCAGCCCCCCCCTCTGGGCTCCCAGGGACTGGCACAGCAGGGCCTGCAGATACCCAAGAGCATGAGCCCGTAAGTACCCCGACAAGTCAATAACACAGACTGAACACTCAGATCGG
>NC_137675.1:12254365-12364365 GCF_963989245.1 Nansenia antarctica
TTTTCATTCACAATTTGAATTCCAGTCCAATATTCCTCCATTGAGTGAATTAAGCTTCAGATTGAGCCCAATCCTTCCATATCCAGAGAGTATATGTTCTATTTGCGTGCCGCTGCAGAGATTAACCAAACTAAACCAAACATTAAAAAATGAAAGTAAAGATATAAGAAATTGATAATGTCCTCCTCTTCAACCCTATTTGTACTTGGCTGAGTTAGCAGCTAGCTGAGCTGTATTAGCCATCCATATAGTACCTTATAAAGGACATTTGGTACTTCATAGGCTTCATCGGACCGATGAGTGAGTGAGGAAAAAGAATATTTGCACTCTTATCCTGAAGTGTTAGTGTGTCTTTATTTGTTATGTCATGTTTCTGTTGTACTGTACATAATAATGTTCTTTTGAAGCCCTGAAACTAGTTGTTCTTTTAGCAATACTGTATAGTTATTATGCCTTAATAGCCATGTTAGATGAACTGGGAAGAAACAGCCAACAGGCTTGTTCTGTCTCTCGTCTTCTTAATTTGTTAGTCTATTTTTTATTCGTGAGTACTAGTACTTTGAGGAGTGTGATGAAGGCATTCTTCCTTTTATCCGTTTATACTTTTGATAGACAACAGTAATACTACTGTCAACAATTGTAACATGAAAGAGTAACTGTAGTGATGATGATGATGATGTTAAGTCTCAAACTATTTGTATTTGAACTGTGTCTTAAGATGCTGCTTGGTGTTCTGTCTGTTTTCTGAAGAACTGAGAAGCAAGCAACTCATTGTAGGGAGGGTAACACTTGACTTGACATAATGCTGTCATACAGAAATGACATACAGTCTAGTAGATGTTGTTATTGGCAACAACTGCATTTGTGACGGCTTACAACTTAATTACACATAAGTTACTAACTATTATAACGTTTTAATCAGTTGACATAAGGTGACATAACTGCCTAGAAGGTGTTATAGCTGCCTATAAGGTGTTATAACTGCCTGAATTAGAGGCCTATCATTCAAATGACAGCATTGCTAGATAGTTGATTGTTACCCTTGAGAACACATAGTCAACTCTGGAACTATGATAAGCTTTTTTTTCTATTTTCTTTTCTTCCACTTTAACTGTGCGGCACATAGGAACTAGTCCATCTGTCTAGTCTCATCTACTAACATAGACACATCTCAAATGTCTTCTAACTTATTGTTCCACTTAATGGCTCTTCCTTTGTGGTGATTACTCCTCTTATTGTTCTACTTTCATTTTTCTACAACGGTCAAAAACATTTTTTTATACTTTTTTCTTTTGTTTTACTTTTCTATTTTGCATCCTTGATAGTGATCCCCCAACTCCCGTACATGTGATATCTGAGTAGCCTATTAAGATGATTCTTTTCGTGTAGATGTTATGTCAGTCAGTGAGGAACTTTCAAACAACATATTAGTTGTTGGTAAACAAATACTGTAGCAAACGACTATAGGAGAATGTTTATTGTGTTGATAACCGAGCCACACGTATGCAGAGTTTGCCAAACTAGCACCAGGGAGGTATTCCATCAACATCGCTAAAGGAAAATCCTTTAAAAAAAAAAAAATCTGAGAAAAAAGTCTCAGAGACTTGTCAAAAATAAGCCTGGATTTTCCTTTAGCGATGTTGATGGAATACCCCCCAGGAGTTCCATGAAGCCAACATTCTAAAGTGCTTTCTTATTAGAACGTCTTTTGGAACTTTTGGTGGCAGTGTCCATGGGCATTCTAAATGTTAAACAGTTTGCCAGACTCATCTGTGTCTATGGCTCTTGGCTGATGATAACCCATGAGCCAGGAGAGGCTGGTGGAGGTAGAAATCAAAGGGGCGGGCTCATTGTAATGCCTGAGATGGAAATGGGCCCGTCCTCCAATTTCTACCTCCACTGCCATGAGCCTATACTATTCCATGTTGACAGGACTTCCAGAAGGATGTCTGCAGTTTACCAAGCACGTCCTTATGATTTATTGTACAATTGAGGTAAAAAAAGGAGAAAAAAAACGAGGAAAAGAAATGTCCAAGAGATTGTTTTGACTGAATTAAGTACAGTGCTGCAATGGAATCTTGAAGGGGTATCTTTCCCATGTTGCACTGGGGCGTTTTGGGCCCAATTAAATGTAAATCGGTTTTGGTTTTTGATAATACTTTTTTATTATTTTTGTTTTTTTAGTACAAATTGTATACTTAAATGTGTTTGTGTATGAACACATACATTTTTAAGCTTTGAAGTTTGGGTAACCAAGATAATCCATGTTATGTAAGTTGTTCTCCTGTGTATCTTTTGTATGTATTACGACGACATATTTAAGCACCTGTCTCCCAGTGAGGTTCGATGGAAACCGAATTACTTATTGGGACAAGAAATGCATGAAATGCAGTGAAGTCTCTCAAATCCTTCGCCGCTAATGACGTTTAGACCATGCATAGATTTTAAATGCATTGTTCTCTGAAAAAAAAATGAAATTTTAAGAAATGAGCACTGCGTTATGAAAGGACAAGCCCATTGTCCCTGTACAGAGTATTTGTAGGAAAGAATAAATCCAAATGAATTTGACGATATTCAGATTTAAATGCCCTGTAAAGTATTTTGATATTTTTGTGTAATAAAATTAAAAGGAACGATTAAGAGGACTGAACTTTTACTGTAAGTAAATGTATTTTACTGAGATGATTTGCATGCCCACAGTTGATTACATGGTTGATAGTGCCGGTATGTTATTAAGGTATAGGAATAGGAGCTATTAACTATGGGGGGGGGGGTAAGATAAGTAACAACAACAAAAAATCAGGACAGACACTTATTTTGTTTGGTGTAATAATGTGAGTTTTTCATGTGTACTGTTTTGCAATAAATAATTGATTACAAAAAAAAGGAATAGGAGCTATTAAGAGAAACCAACTAACCTAATCATCCGTAAGGAAATAAACTTCTGGTGTAGCCTATAGTCTTTAAACCTCATCTCAGTCCCACATTGATTAGTTACACTTTGTACAGAAGATATGGAATGCAGCAGTTCTACTCGAACTAGTTAGTTTGACTCAGAGCACGACACGCCCCGGGGAGCATTATTTACATTAAGCGACCAATAGTGTTACCTGTATGTACAGTATACCTGTTTCCTACGGTCATTCTAGTCTTTAGATCCCACTCATTTGGATGTGATTCATGTTAGGAGTTGGCGAGTTGATATCTTCTAAAGATCCAATTTAGTGCAAAGTTCAAGTGAAGTGTTTTCCTCCTCCTCCTTCTTCAGAGGAGGGAGAGCCTGGAAGCTGGCCTGTACATTAGCTTGCCAACAACTATCCGGAAATATATTTGGAAGGTAATCATGAACGCGTTGGTAGGGGTCGTTCGTAAGGGCTGCGTGGAGACGTGGAGGTCCCCTCGGTTTGGAGCGGCTGTAGCGGCATCGAAGGTGAGTAAGCGGTCAAGAAAAAGAGAAATACCGAACGATTACGAACGCATTTTGTTTTAAAATAGTGCAGATTACAGTGTAGCTACTGTTATGACTCAGAATAAAAACACGTTAGATCTACTATTTGTCATACATAGCCAGTTTGTGTAAGTGTAAGGACGTATTACCCGATATGGCATTTTTACTCGGTTTTGGCTTGTGTGTTGTTTTGTTGTCTGACTGTATGGAAAGGGCAGCTGTTCAAAGAAAACCTGCCTAATCACTCATGTTCCTGAGGGTGTGTTCGTAAATACTCAATGGAAATCTGATCAGCACTCACGGAGTGCCTTTTGTCCAATCAAATTACTTGGTCCCTTTGTGACGTTGAACCCAGTGCGCGCTCCGGCGGTCTCAGAGCGAGTTTACGAACGCAGCCTGAGTCGAACACACACCCTCTTCAACCTTGGCACATAGCCTACAAGGTTAGAGAGAATGGCACAGGGCGGCGTTTGTTCCTCAACTCTTCATTTATGTATTTCAATGATTAATGACATAGGCTATCGCCTAATAGCAAGCCAAGTCAAACAGGGTTCAACAGTCGTTTTAGGCCGCACCTGGATAATAGTACAGTGGATGACTATGCTAGTTGGATTCTATTATTCTAGTATTCTAATCATAATATTTGATTCTGGGTGTATGTTGTCCCAATCAGTGGAGGTAGAAATCGGAGGACAGGCTCATTGTAATGCATGGAATGGAGTGACGTATGGTATCAAACACCATTTCTTATTCCATTCCATGTATTACAGTGAGCCTGTCCTCCGATTTCTACATCCAGGAGTCACCCTGATTCCAATGATCATGCAACCATAAACCGAATGCTGATTGTATATACTGTATAATAATATTATTATAATAAATCACCCCTCCAGGTGCAGTACTGCAGTCAATCCACCGAGGCTGTTGTTGCTGCTAAGATACCCTGCAGAGTGAAGATAACCGGGGGCAAACGCTACGCCTGGTGTGCCTGTGGACACAGCAAGAAACAGGTGAGAGGATGGGGTGTGCATGGGTTCGAAATTCTCTGTGCCACAAGAAAGACTGTAGTACGCTCTTAGAGTAGAACCCTTTAGGGTTTCCTCTGTGGAAAGGGCTCAATATGGAGCCCTTAAGGATTCTACATGGCACCAAAAAGGGTTGCCCCTAAGGGACACATGAAGAAGCCTTTGTTGGTAGTAAGTAGAACCCTTTTTCCAAGAGTATCTAGGATGAAAGTTGTCTCCACCCCCCCACCCCCCTCAATTGACTATATGTATGCACACGATTCGCTGATCCTATACAAGTGTGATGGGTAAACCCATCAGCATAGGCAGAGATGAGGGACCAACAGAGTAGTTCCCGTTCCCCCCTCCCTTTACTGAAGCAACAGTGATGTAGGCCCACTGGTCTATAGGGTTAACAAGGACAAGGACTAGGTTATGACTACAAGAACTATGCTTCTACTCATGCTATAGAGGCCTAACTGTAAGTGAGTTGTGGTTTGTCTCTCACTGTCACCCTCTTCCTCTCTCTCTTTCATTCTCTCCCCTTAGCCGTTTTGTGACGGGGCCCACAAGACTAAAGCACCAAGCATCCCCCCGCTACGCTTCACCCCTGAGAAGGACGCGACGGTGATGCTCTGTGCCTGCAAGCAGACTGGGAATGCACCATACTGCGATGGCACACACTTTAAAGTCATCTACAAAGATCTAGTCAAGTCAGTGAAAAACATGTTCAAATAAATGATGAGCAGCAAATATTGTGCCTTAATAAACATGCAGTTCAATTATAGTAGGTATTAGGCCTATTCTAAAGTGTTTGTTGACAAACATTGCGATTGTAACTTTGTCTATAAGTTCAATTTTTTTTATATAAAATTCTATAAAAATTACATATCTTGTTATTATTTTGTTTGCACTGAAACCATGTATGATAATAATAATAACTTTTATTTGTATAGCACTTTTCCTGCAAACGTTGCAGCTCAAAGTGGTTTTGATGATGCAATTCTGTCTGACAAACAATAATGCAGCTGTGTAACAAAGAACTCAAAAGAGACCATTCCCATTATTCTCGGCCTACACAGGCAGAATGCGGTTCTTGTGGTTCAAAGGCATGATGATGTGAAGATGAAAGTTGACGGGCAATGTGATGCAATGATACTGAAACCTGTAGCAAAGCGATTAACTTTTTTGAAAACATTTAATCTATTTTGCATAATGCATAACATGCTCGCAAGTTATTGTAGCTCTTACATTGATGTTGAAGAGTTTATAAAAAATGTAGTTTCATAATATTATATGTACCGCTTCAGCAACAATGAGAATAAAAAAAACTGCAGTTGCCCACGTGACTTATGCCGGAAGAGACCGCTAGGTGACGTAAGCAGGGAATCTCCACCAAGTCTCGGCATGTCCTTAAGGCTGCTTATCTATATTTACCGTTAATGACCAGAACCTAATTTTATGTAGATATTAATAATATCTATCCCCAAAGTAATATAATTATTTTTAATTAATAATATATTGTTGACATAGAAGGTTTCGTAGCTAGGTAATACACATTGAAACACCTGCAGCAAACGACTTTTCTGTACGACGCACACTGCTTTGGAAACATGAACATCCTAACATCGGGGACAGTGCGCAGATGGGGTGCCACAACTTTGAGCCAACCTTGGATGTTGACCACTATTACAAACCCAAGGGTAAGCAACGGTGTCATTGTCATGTTGGAACTGATAACTTGGCTACACTCATTCATTTTCTTGTGCATGCGTGTTGTGCTTAGCTAGCTGCCTGCCTGATTACATTTCCTATAAAGTCTTGATTAGAATGTTACAAAATATGTGTCCTACCTAGATTGATTGTGATCAGGTTTTCTGTATCCTACTGTAGAGGAAATACTTATTTGTGTATGATAAATTAGAAATAATTATATTTTTTCTATAGGGGATGTGTTTTAGGGGATGTTTTCTCTTCATAAATTCTCTCCATCTAGGTCCAGCTCTCTACACTGCCCTCCAAGCCCATTGTTGCTTCTAAGAAGCCGTTTAAAGTGGAGCTAGTAGCGGGGAAACGTTACTCCTGGTGTACCTGTGGACACAGCCAGAAACAGGTGAGGACATCGGGGCAGTCTATGACCTCAAACATGGCTTGAATGGCATACATGGTTCATCTTATGGAGGGCTGTTATGTTGTATTTGACTTTCACAAATGTCTCAAGTCATACTCTCCCATACTGTACAGTATGAGTAATGATATGATGTTTCTCTCCCTGTCTTCTTCCCTCTCCTCCTTCTATCTGTCTTTCTCCCTCCTTTCAACCTTTATCTCCCTACATCCTCCCCTCTGTCTGACACTCTCTCTCCCATTCCCTCTCCCTCCTTTCAACCTTTATCTCCCTACATCCTCCCCTCTGTCTGACACTCTGACACTCTCTGTCCCATTCCCTCTCCCTCTTCTATCTGTCTCTTCTCTCTCCTCTTCCCTCTCCCTCCCTCTCTTCCCTCCCTCTTTCTCTCTCTAACTCTCGCTATTTCCTTCTGCCTCCCCACTCCCCCCCCCCCCCCCCCCCCCCCCCTGCTCACCTTCTCTTCCTCCCTCCCCAGCCTTTATGTGATGGATCCCACAAGACCAAGGCCCAGTGTCTGTCCCCTCTCCGCTTCGTGGCAGAGAAGGACTGCACCGTCTGGCTGTGCGGCTGCAAGTATACCAGCAACGCCCCCTACTGCGACGGCACTCACAAACAGGACTTCATCCAGTCCGCTACGCTCCTGGAGACTCCAAACTTGGGATGAACAAGAACTGATGTGAGAGCCCAATGCGTAGGCAGGGAGAAAGAGCACAAGTCATGTAAAATGTAAACAAGTGCATACTTCAGGGTATGGGTGGGTGGTGAAATGGGATGCAGCAATGCTAGGCTTGTCCTGGTCTAAGGAAACAGCCTAGATGTTATTCATTCTATCCAGATGAATGGTCCTGGTTCTAGAGAACCACTTGGTTACTGGTTCTGAAGGTAGTTCTGCAATCAGGTCAGGGCCCAGTGTTTAAAAACGTTTAATTTGGATCAGAATGATGCTTTTTTGCTATCCAGGATCAGACCGAGCTGGCTGGTTTTCCACTATACTAGTCGAAATCATCTGCCAGATAGATCTGATCTTGGATATCAAAACACAATCTGTATCATTCTTATCTAGATTAAAAGTGGTTTTGTTTTTTTAAATACTGGGCCGAGGTGATTCATGATGAATTAGCCCATCAACTGATTTGCTTTGTTGCTTCAAGGTGCTGATTCCAGCATAAAGTGTCCAAAAATAGCAAAGAAATAAATCACATGCTTGAATAATATGATATATCATGGTATCCAAGCAAATTGAGGTCTGATGAGAGACTGATTGGTTGGTACTGCACTGAATCCTAAACTTAATGATAAGAGATCAGCTATGATTAATAATCTATATCATAGTATGATGTATACTGTTGCTTCTGCAAATGAAAACATATACATATTTCATTTTCATTGCTTGCATATTGCACTTTATATACTTTATATTCCTACTGTATTTTGTACGCACAAGTTATATGTCATACGCACAAGTTATATGTCATACGCACAAGAGGGGTAACGATGGAGAAATCGGAGAATGGGCTCATTGTTATACATGGAATGGTATGAGGAATGGTATCATCCCATTCCATCCACAAGCCTCCCGACACTGTTGAGTGTTCTGTTAAGCATGGTTTGGGTGGTTACTGTTCTGCTTTTCCATGTTCCATTCTCTGCTATCTGAGTCATAATATAAATCCCCAGTTTGTCTCTTATGGAGAACCTTGGGTTGTAAGGGTCAACACTGTTGAATGGAGGATGCACACTTACTTAATGATTGTAATAAACATGTGTAAACACAAACAGCATGACTTGTGGTTCATCATAGCTATCTGAATGGATTTCTATGTATATTGTACATAGTGAGCTTGATCACCTTTATCCAAGGAATAACTGGCAATATGTGCTTTTATTGAGTTTGTAAATTCAAACCACTTTCAAGAATATCAACATTCTTTAATATCAAAATATGAATCAGAATGAGACACAAGTAAGTAAACATTTTAATGACCTAAAACATGCACATATGGCTGATCATCTGAGAATAATAATCATTGAATGGTCCAAAAAACCAAAACCGAAGAAAAGGAATGTCTAAATACATGGAAATACAACCGTACAGTGTTACATGGTCAAATATTCAAATCCCTTTGAGTTCCTTACTTGTTTGTCGTGAGTAAAACAAGTACCGGTTTGTAATCTCTAACATACATGTAAGCAATTTCTCCTTTTTTTATTTTTTTTTCAGACGATGTAGTGCTTGAGGCTGGATGAGGAATGGCTTTTCTAACAGAAAGCACTGTAAAAGTTAAGCAATCATACAGTATATATATAATTGTGGTTCTGCGTTTTACTCAAAGAAAGTGCTTCAAAAAGGTTTTTAATACAGCCAACTCTTGACGGTGCTTGAGCTATTGAGTTAAAAGAAGCTGCTTACAGAGATTGCTAGTTAGCATGTCGTCAGCTTCCTGGAAAAAAAAAAACATGCATCTCCATTTTGGTAGATTTAGATTTGTTTTTGTACATAAATCGGAAGTACTCATCTCCACCCGTGACAGTTTCATAACTCTCGGACCAAGAAACGTCACCTGTAAAACACCTTGTGATGTCCCATGAATGGATGTAAAAAAAAAAAAAACACTTTTTAGAGATAACAAAGTTTTTCCAGGACGCCGACAATATCATTCATGACACAGGGAAGACGATAAATACTGCCTTTTTGTTTCTAGCTGACACACAGTATGCTGTAAATCGCATTGCAATGCCTTAAAGCATTTTGTCTAAATTAACATTCAAAGCCAAATTAATTCTGATGAATCAGCATGGGAAGAAATGATAGACCTTACTGCATATACAAATACAAAACAATTACAATATCTTGTATAAAAGATACTCTGTACATGACCATGTATGTACGCATGCTCACACACACTGGATACATACTGTACATTTTGTATGTGTGTATTAATCTAACACACATTAACACACACACACACACTCAAACAAACATACATACATACATACAAGTGTCTATTTGGCTGCACATGACAGTCTTTTTTCGCAGACAACAACCGCCCTCTGCCTTCCTTTTCTCAAGGCAGTCTATTTGTCCATTGAAAGGCAACTCCTCAATATTTTGGGGGCGATTCCCATCTGTTCCATTTTGCTTGGATGTCCGGATTTAAGTTGGGGGTGGCAATGCACCCTTGTCCCCCCCACCCCTGGACTCTTCATTGGCCACTCTGGAGCTGTTCCCATTCACAGTCACCTTGCGGTTACTCCCCGGCTTGGACGCTAGGGGGAGCCGTTGAACGCTGTTGGACACTGGGGGACCACCCCCAGGTGTCTGGAGGGGAGGGGGGAGGCCGCGGAGGGCCGGGCTAGGCAGGGGTGAGGCTCGGGGGGGCTGGGCCGGGGGACTGTGGACCTTGTTGTCGCTGTGGGAGTCGCTCTCTGAGGTGGGGCTGGTGTTGACGCCGTCTGAGTGGGCCTGGGGGGCAGAGTGTGACTGCCTCCGACGCTTACGGGTGGGCTTGACCCAGTACTGCAAAGGGAGCGGACCGTTCTGGAGAGAGAGAGAGAGAGAGGGTCCATGAGGACAGTTGTCGATAAGGAGGTAAGTAAAGGGTTAAGTTTAGGGTAAGGGGTTACGGTTAAGGTTAGGGTAAAGGGTAGGGCCATCTACCACTGTAGATACCTGGGGTGTATTCAGATAAGATGAAACTTTCAGAATGTTGCAGTTAGAAATGTGATGCATAGAACGACGTCTCCATGACAGACATGTTCTATCTGAACGTTCGGGAACGTGGGGTTCAAACCCAGGGTCTCGTACGACGTGGAAGACACAAGTGTCTACCATTAGGCCAAGAGGACATACTCAAAGTCTGTAGACAGGGCTACTTGCATCACGACAACGTGATGCCGAATCACCTCCACTACGTCCGTGTGTACTCACCCGTCTCCACTCGTAGAAGTAGGCCACGTCCATCAGTGTGTAGTAGTCCTTCAACGGCTCGTCGCCGTACAGAACCTCAATCTGTGGGAAGACAGAAAGCGTCATTAGAGATCTCAGGCACTCGCATCTCAAGTCTAGGAGAAGAGCAGAGTACACAATGAGGATTGATTGACTGATTAATTAATTATTAAACATTGTTCAGTAACAATATCGAGTGCCTCGTGATACAAAGGGTGGGTGTGTGCACTACACACTGGGATAGAGAGCTAGTGTGCTAATCACGAACCGTATAACTTTACTATGGTGTTGTGTATGAGGATGGAGTAAGGATGCTGTGTCCCCCTAATTAGCTAAACTCCCCCTGCTGGGGGAGTTTAGCTAATTGCTAATGTGCAGTACGGTATTGACTATTGCTACTGTTGCTGGAACAATCTACAAAGTAGATTACAGTTGGCTGTTCTAGTCCCGCTCTAGAAGTTTGAGGACCTCTCTGATGTAAAATGTGATTGTTTCTCTTGATGGTGTTTTATAATGTTGAGATTTTGGTGTGATGTATGGTCGTAAATTGTGTGTCTGCACGACGGAGAGACCTTGGTCTCAATGTGACTCCCTGCTTAAATAAAGGTTCAATAAAAACTAATGTTGGTATAGCACTGTACAAACGTTCTTTGTTGACTATTATGATGTTAGAGGGTAGATGACCATGACCACACTGTTTACCCGGTAGGTGCTGGGGATGTCCATCTTGCTCCTCAGGAACTTGGCTAAGTGCATGACCGTCATGGCCGCTGGGCACTGAAGGAAGCGCTTGCTGTTGGACTGGAGAAGGAGGAAGAGAGGGGGAGATAAAAAAAGGAGGAGGGGGGGAAAAAAGAAAGCGAGGTTTAAACAGATTTACAACTAGAGGGTAATGACAAGGGCACTGTTAATAGAGACAGCCAGATCTTCTAGACATCCAGGGGGAATTCTCAACACAATAACATTACGGGCCAGTTTCCTGGACCCAGGCTAAACCTAATCCTGAACTAAAAAGCACTTTGGACTGATATTATTCTCCCCTGAGAATTCTTCCATCATGCTTTTGTCGTCCACGACAGGCTTTTCAGGTATTGGGTTGGCATTTGCAATGGTAGTATATTCAATCTAAAAAAGTAATTAACGGTTTAATGCATAATCAGCATAGTCACTGTGGATGTGTTTTGGCGTCAAGCCTTCATCAGCGCAGCATCCAAAGACACTTCAATCAAAATGGAACGAGCACGAGTCGAGCATGCCTTGTCCTTATTTTGGAGGTGGCATCTTACCTTGTCTCCATCTGTGTCAGCGGGGGGTCTGTCACTTCTGAAGGCAAACGTAAACAAAATGAATGAATGAATGAATGGACTTTATTGTCATTGCTACAGTACAGGTACCAAACAACGAAATTTAAGAGATAAAATGCTGGTGAGATAAAACGTCTTTGGTTGTTTGTCAGCAAACTGTGCTCTATTGAGATAATATTCACTGTATGTCATATATCTATACATAAAGTAACATATTTATCCATGTGTTTTAAATGTGTATTCTGGATTTTATTGTTGTAAATGCCCATGTATTTCACTGATGTATTTTGCTGCCATGTAAAGTAAAGTAAATATAGGACCTAGAGAACATCTACAATACATCATTACAATAGATTCATAGATTAAATAAGGTTATAGTGGTTGTATGAACAATATGAAAAAAGACAGAGAAAATAGAACTACACAATAAAGGTGTATGGAGTATTTGAGTGTGCATCAGGTGAGGCTGGTGGCGGTAGAAATTGGAGAACACATGTTTAATACCATTCCTCGTTCCATTCCATGCATTACATTGAGCCTGTCCGCCGATTTCTACCTCTACCAGCCTCCACTGGTGTGCATGGCTAACTTGACTTCATCATCAAAAGACTTACTTGTTCCTCTCGTGGAACTGTATGGAGAGGCTGATGATCTCATCGTCAGCGATGACACTGTCCTCCACCACCTCCCCCGGCTCCAGCACACGGTTCTCCGCATAGAAGTCCCGCCTCCGCTTCATCTCATCTAATCACAACACAGCAGAGGTAAAGGGGGAAACATGTTATTGGTAGGCCTGAGTGCCAATCATATTCATATAATAATTAATTCAAGGACCTAGTCAATAATCACAATAGCTTTATAAAGGTCCTGCGTCTGTTTCATTTAATCTGCATTTAACAGAGTCTGAATATCTGGTCATGTTTTTTCGGGGTTAGGGTTGGGGTCCCATAATTACCAGAAAATAAACAGTGTTATTACATAATTATTCCCAAAAAATGACTTCTTAGTAACAAAAACAATCCCCGTCCTAAGAAGATGTGTTCTCACCTTTGAATAACCCTGGGACAAGCTTGTAGACGATGTCCTGAAGAAGTTTGTCTGACCTGAGAAAGTAAAGACAAATTGTAAAGCCACACAAGGTAAAAATCAGTTACGCTGCAGGTGAGTAGAGGAGTGGATGGGGAGGAGTGGAGGTGGAGGGGAGGGGAGAGGACAAGGCTCATTGCACACGTGTGTTTGAATCCCTTCCTCATTCCATAAGCCTGTCCTCTGATTTCTACCTCCACCAGCCTCCACTGCCATACATGCACTCTTCCATGATGTAAGACACACATACATGTAGCCTGCCATGCAGACACATTGCTGTACCTGATGCTGAGCTGTGGACATGTCTTGTGGACCTGGACATCACACCGGGGGCAGAACTTGTTTGTTTCAAGAAAGGCAACGATACACGTCTTACAAACTGCAGAGAGAGTGGACAAGACAGACAAGAAAGAATGAATGCAAGTGTCATTCCCTGTGTTATAACAATGTAATGACTTGACTACATCAATGGTCTAATGCAAAACGTATCATGTAACTGTGTAAAGTGGGTACGTCACAAATTGCATAATGTAAACAAAACTGGAGACACCTTGCCATCTTTTTGGACACACAAAGCAATGTCCTATCGATATAGGAGGGGTCCTGATTAGTTTAAACGTTACATTAGAGCAATGTTGTCTATAGGGAGCTTACATGAGTGCAGGCACTCCACAATGGTGGTGGCGTCTATGAAGTAGCCCACACACAGTGGGCATATGAGGTTTGGATTCAGCTCTGTGATTTTGACACGGTTTGGCTGCATTTTATCCATCTGGACGAATCTGCAAGAGGAACAAACGTAGCGTCAGATAATGAGAATCACGTAGTTAGTTTTGGTTAGGTTTTGACGGATACACAAAACACATATGTACACATATGTACACAACTCTCTGACGCATGATTTGACCGATCATTTGGCCAACATTCAGTCTGTCAGACAATGAGAATAACTTTAAATGATCTAGGTTTCTACAAAAACCGAAGCATAATTAAACAGTTATTAGAGTAATGCATGATGTTGTGTTTACATTTCTCAAGCTAATATTTCAGTTACTGACCAATAATAATTACTGAGTTGACACACGGGTGTGATTCCCTGTTATGCATTATTGTTCCTAACCTGATATGCCCTTGGAATCCTGGATCCGGATCAATTGTTATTGTTGTTATTTACAACCGACGCGTACATTTTCAATGACATATTATCTGCCAAAGCATCACGATTACAAATCAGATTTCAATGCCGTTTTCAATGAGCTATCTCCTGTGTTCTTGTTTGTGATTTTGAGACAGCACCAAGGTGATAAAATTATGTGCAGATCTGCAGCGGACTGGACCACAATTGCCCCAGTGGGGCCTCCTAGACACGGGTAGCCTACTGTCTCTACCCCGGGGCGACCGACGAATAACATATCATTAACCGGTGCGATCGCAATCATGAGTCAGAAACCCCAAAGAAAACACGCAAGGATAGTCTAGTTATTCCCAAGAGAGAGAAAATAAGCCAAAAAGGACACTGGAACACAAAGCAGCCATCTTAAAAAATTCACTGACAGGATTGGATTTCAGAAGCGGACAAGAGAGAATCCAGATCTGCCTCTGTGCACCTCGGGGCGTGGGGAGACGGACCTGTGCATCGCGCTTTGGGAACAACAACAATTCATGTGTTTTTTCCTACCTGATTTGACATGTACACTACCCGTCCCTTCTTACTTGGATCCAGGTCAATTATTTGTAGTTGGTTAGATTTCTTGCAGCAGCCAGCGCCAGAAAATGGCTTTTTTTTCCTTTTTTTCGCACAGTCAGAGGACCGCCCACTATATAGTCACGTGATATTATGTTCGTCGCCTTGCAATGTTCCATAGGCAGAGACTATGTTTTAATGCCAAAAAAAAACAAAAAACGTTCTACGATAAGTTCCCAAATAATTGTATACTAGTCTATTAATTATGGTTGTATCGTTTTAACATGTAATGACACTTTCATTCTTGACAGCTCATGCTGCATCATCCAGACATCGCTACCTGAATTGGCAGCCACGCCCCCCAGACAATAGTCTGTGGTAGTAGGATTTTCCTACATCCCTGGTTTCTGATTTTAGGGTTTATTGTAATTTCCATGATACTTCAAGGGTAAACATATCGTTTTGACTAATACAATTAAATAAATCGTTATCGTAATATATATATGTATTGAAATGCGCTTGATTATTAGCAATGCCATTGCGAAAGTGTGGAAAATTGGCCCTATTCTGGATGACTAATGCTGAAACTTCTGCGCGGCTAAATTACACTTAAACCATGAGTTAAATATAGATTTGCACTTCATCAATTGATCAATCAATAGCTACAATCTGATAAACCATTGTCTACAAATACCCGAGATTTTCGTGCCCCCCCCCCAAAAAAATGTCCCTCTCTGATTCACCAGTATCCACTTTACCGTGAAGGTACCACCCCAGCACATGCAGTACCAGTCTCTGCCTCTTGGGGGCGCGCGTAGTTCAGATGTGCTTGTCTAGACGCCATCTTGAGGAGACCCCAAAGCTGGTGACAACAATCTAAGGCGCATCACGATGGGATTACTCACCTCAAAATAAAAACCACCTCACATCGTTTTGGGCTTTCAGGCGGGACACCAAGAGAGTAGAGGAAGGCGTTTACCGAGTCGTGGTCATAAACTCTCCCACCGAAGACTACGGCTGAGCTCAAGGCAACCTTTGCCTGCAGCCCTCTCCTGATGGCCGGGTAGCTCTCTCTGCCAGCTGGGCTCCGGACTGCACCCGTGGCCTGCACGGGGAGGAAGGGAGGGGGGTGACGGCGCACAAAATGCAATCCCGTTAATTTTAATAACAGAAAAACAAAACTCACTTCTTGATTCAAACTTGATTATTCGACACTGCGAGTCGGACAGCGAACACGACAATGCACTCATAGACAGACAACACGCTCTTTCAGCGAATTACGCGGTGTGAAGCCAGCTAAGGGGGTTTATCGCTGCCGTCTCGCCTGTCGCCTGAGTGTCCCCGGCCAGAGACATGTCATCCAACTGTACCAGCGTCGCGCCGGCGAGCGCCAGCAAGACCAAGACGAAAAAGAAACATTTTATAGGACAGAAAGTGAAACTGTTCCGTGCGAGCGAGCCTATCCTCAGCGTCCTAATGTGGGGTGTCAACCATACGGTAAAGCGTTTATTTTTGGACATGTTTTGCCCAAGGCTCGCAAGGTTGTGTGTCTGTGTGTCTGCCCCCCCCGCTGTGTTTGGACTTGACACGTTAGTTAGCCCGTGTTAGTTAGCCCGTGTTAGTTAGCCAGACTTCATCTATCAAAGACAACTTTCCAGCTCGTCTATCGGTCTCTGCTCTCTAGTTGCATGTGTGCTTAAGTCTGAAAAGCTGTTAACTCGTAGCTAAGCTAGCAACAGCCATGCCCTTCTGACACACCATCATCCCCTTGTCACGAGTAGACATTTAGCAACTTGCTGGACAGATATTTGGTGTGTGTGTGTGTGTGTGTGTGTGTGTGTGTGTGTGTGTGTGTGTGTGTGTATAAAGATGGACTGTGCAGGCAGCTGCGACGCTGCTTGGTTGAAGCTAAAAAAAACAAAAAAAATAAACTTCATTGATTAATCAATCGCGCTATGCAGCAGATCCTCAATTGCACACCATCAGCATGAGTTGGTAGTGAAGAGAGTCAACGACAGCTTCTGGTTTACAAGGTTAGAAAAGCTAGATGGCTGGATGGGAAGGAGGTCGTGAGAGAGCTGGTGCTCCCTTACCCCGAAAGCATTCATGTACAGTCGTGCAGGATGAGGAGGGGTGTGACTGAGAGAGGGATGAGGAGGGGTGTGACTGAGAGAGGGATGAGGAGAGGTGTGACGGAGAGAGGGATGAGGAGGGGTGTGACGGAGAGAGGGATGAGGAGGGGTGTGACGGAGAGAGGGATGAGGAGAGGTGTGACGGAGAGAGGGATGAGGAGGGGTGTGACTGAGAGAGGGATGAGGAGGGGTGTGACTGAGAGAGGGATGAGGAGGGGTGTGACGGAGAGAGGGATGAGGAGAGGTGTGACGGAGAGAGGGATGAGGAGGGGTGTGACGGAGAGAGGGATGAGGAGGGGTGTGACTGAGAGAGGGATGAGGAGGGGTGTGACTGAGAGAGGGATGAGGAGGGGTGTGACGGAGAGAGGGATGAGGAGAGGTGTGACTGAGAGAGGGATGAGGAGGGGTGTGACGGAGAGAGGGAGCAGCAAGTTGCACTAAGCTACAACTGCAGCCTGCCTGTGTTGCCTGCCTATTGTTCAAAAGACATCAATGGGCCGTCATCATTCAGACGAAATAAAGCGGCCAAACTGGTCATTTACATTATATTACACACACACACACACACACAAATGAACACATTAAGCTACTGCTGTATTTCAGTAGCTTCGTTGAGACAAATTCGAACAGAGAGCATCCTACATCCACAAATGAAAGCTCTTGAGATGTCATTATAGTGGCAGCACTCCGGATAGAATCACCAACACAGGCTTAACGGAGGGCACTGATGCAGAAAATCTGTATATACTGTATTCAGTCACTTTGCTCTCATGCTCTTTGAAGGCAGAGAGAGAGAGACAGAGCTTTCAAGCTTCTATTTCTGTGCCATCCACTGGTAGATGTCAGTACAGACACAGTCCACAGACACACCCCCAGAGGCCTCCCTCCCTGCCTGTATGCACCCCCTTTTGATTGACAGCTCCAGATCACACTGTCGTGTGTGTGTGTGTGTGTGTGTGTGTGTGTGTTTCTGGGAGAGAGATAGATATGCAGCCTAAGACTTGCAGTTCAGTTATGGATGCACTCTATTTAAATGAATGTATGAGATTACCGTATGTGAATTTCTCATTTCCAATGCACCATTATTTAGTCAACCTCTCTCCCTGTCTCTATTCCTCTGCCTCCGCTGCTCACAGAAAACCTCTCGCCAATACGGCATAATAAACATAAACCCAATTAACAGTCAGAAATATGAAATCTATTGTTGTTGTTGTTGTAGGCCAGAGAAAGTGAGAAACGCATAGGCAAATATGGCATGAAATCTGGAGGGGAGGGGGGGGGGGGTGCGGTACAGTGTTGTAACCCACCAATGAACACAGAGTTTGATGACACATTGATTCTCTGGGGATCGTCGTGCGGAGGTTGAGTGTTGCCTGACTACTCTGCTGACAGACAACGCTGATGGCAACACAACAGGATGATACTTCTGAGTGATGCATTGTGACTGGCAGAGTCTCACCTGTGGGCATCTCAGACAGTCTGCTTCATCATCACTCCATTCCCTCTCTCTCTCTCCCTCCCTCCATTCTCCCTCTTCTCTCCCTCCCTCTCTCTCCTCTTCTCTCCCTCCCTCTCTCCCCTCTTCTCTCCTTAACCTGTAGGCATCTTACACAGTAGGTCTACATCATCACCCTCTCCCTCCTTTCTCCCTCTCCCCTCTTCTCTCCCTCCCCTCCCCTCTTCTCTCCCTAACCTGTGGGCATCTTACACAGCACATCTACTTCATCACGCTGTCCCTCCTTTCTCCTCTCCCTCCCTCCCTCTCCCTCCCCCTAACCTGTGCGCATCTTACACAGTAGAACTCACTCATCACTCTCTCCCTCCCTCTTCCCTCCTCTCTCCTGTCTTCTCTCCCTATCCTGTGGGCATCTAGGCAGAGCTTCATCACTGTGTCACAATCTGACAACTGATCTGAATTAGTGTGTATCCGTGGGCCTGAATACAGTCTGAGAGATGGGACTGATGCATGTCTATTCCTGGGCCTGAAAACAATCTGGGAGATGGGGCCGATACATAGCTATAACTGTCTAGCCCTGTCCAAAAATATCACCCACTTGCACCCGCGCCTTAAACACTAGTATAGATCTATGAAGGATTGAAATAGGCGCAAGCAATAGTAGTTGGTAGTAGCCGCTGCACTAAGAGACAAGGTGGGTCTTTGGGTCTTTTTCCACCAAACTAATATGAATTCATATGAAGTTCATGCAGATATAGACAGCCCTGTCTGGGGAGTTAGGGGCTAGAGGTTGCTTCTGAGCGGGGCCTAGTTTTCAGCCTGACTAGGGCGAGGTCTTGCATATTTAATTCCCCCCAATGTATTTGTGTCCTCTGCTATTTTCCATTCCCTTTAACCTTATCTATCTTCAAGGTTGCTTTCTCCGTTTTCCTCTTATTTTAAAAGCGTTTGAGGATTGTCTCCTGGGTGTTCTGATCTCTTTCGCTTTGAAGCGATCACTCTTACTCACTCTCTCTCTCTCTCTCTCTCCTCTCTCCCTCACTTTCCCTCTTCCTCCTCTCTCTCCTCTGTTCTCTCTCTCTCCTCCTCTATCTGTCTCCCCCTGCCCTCCCCTCTCCCTCACTTTCCCTCTCCTCTCCCTGGTCTTCCCTGGTCCTGCTTTTCCCCTTCCCCTCCTCTCTCCCCCCCTCCCCCTCCTCTCTCCCCCCCCCCCCTCCCCTCTCCCCAATCCATTACCATGTAAATCCGTGTGAGAAAGTGCATAAGTGGACACTTCATGATAAGGGTGTAGAGATGAGACGCAGCATTGCTCTGTTCCTACAGTGGGATGTGTGTGTGTGCGTGTACCTGTGTGTTTGTCTGTACCTGTGTGTGTGTGTCTGTACCTGTGTGTGTGCGTGCTGTTTTTACGTGTGTGTGTGTGTGTGTGTGTGCGTGTGTGCATCTGTCTCTGTAGATAAGATCAGCTGTGTGTGACGAGTGACTTAAGAGAATTGCAGTTGACTTTGGTTTAAAAATAATGATCGGCGCCGGTAAACTCACACACACACATTTTGCTGCAGTGCAGTCTCTCTCTCTCTCTCTCTCTCTCTCTCTCTCTCTCTCTCTCTCTCTCTCTCTCTCTCTCTCTCTCTCTCTCTCTCTCGCTCTCTCTCTCTCTCTCTCGAGGATTAGAGAGGTGTTGTAACCTGTTGGCTAATTACTCCAGCAACAACATTGTATTAACCTGTTGTTAAATGGTAGCCTATAGTTCAGTTGCTATGTAGCATAAGTGGTTTAAAAATCAGAAACACAAGAGTAAAATTCTTTGGCTTTGGTTCCTCAACATTAACATTGCAGCATCAAGATACAGATCACAATGATAAAGTACAGTAGTAATATAGTAAGTAGTAATAAAGTGATACTAGTCGTACCACAGTGGATTCATCAGTGCAAAAACGCTGTGCAAAATACAATACAATACAATTCAATGCTGCCAGTAGTCATATAATAAATGTATTCTTGTAGTGTGTGTGAGGTTGGTTTGGTGATAATAGTCTTTTGTTTTTTTACCAGTGTATTTCTCCAGGAGCCTGATTGATTGGGGAAAATAACTAACGGTTTGTCAGCCTCTGGGTTTTAGCCCCGAGGCATCGGTACTGTTTCCCCGATGGCAGTAGCTTGAACAGTTTCTGATTGGGGTGGCTGGGGTCCCTGATAATCCTGAGGGCCTGTCTGACACACCGGTCCTTGTCGGTGTCCTGGATGGAGGGAAGCTCACATCCGCTGATCCTCTCAGCTGTCCACACTGCCAAAAACAGCGTTTTGTGATTTTGGGCAGTGCCGTTCCCATACCAGGCAGTGAAGCAACCAGTCAGGATGCTCTGGGTCGTGCCTCTGAAGAAGGCCCCTAGGATCTTAGTCCCTAAGCCACACTTTTCCAGCCGGTTTATGTTATTCCACAGCAGAATCAGGACTGTGACTCTACTTGTTGTGTGTATATACGGGTAGCCTAACACAAACTGCTCAACTCCATGTTGATTTACCACGCGATTACCTTGCTATGTAACATCTTACTACAATGTTATTACTAGGTAATTACAGTGTTATTGTTGTATATATTGTATGTATTATTACATGATCAAATGGGAAGTGTCTGAGGACCACCACAACTTAAGTCTTGCATTTGTACAGTACATGGAGGTGTTATGTGTGCTTGCTTTTTAAAAATAGTCAAATGAACTAAACCAAACTTAACTGGTGTCCGTGCTCTATTCTGATCTTCATCTGCTCTCTCTCTCCCTTCCCCCCTCTCTTATCCCTTCCCCTCTCTCTCCTTTCCCCTCTCTCTCCTCCCTTCCTCTCTCTCTCCACCCTTCCTCTCTCCCTCCACCCTTCCTCTCTCCCTCTCCCTCTCTGTTTCAGATCAACGAGTTAAGTAACGTGCCTGTCCCTGTAATGCTGATGCCAGATGATTTTAAAGCCTACAGTAAGATCAAAGTGGACAACCACCTATTTAACAAGTAGGTGTACCGTACCCCCTGGCATGGTATGGAGGAGGCCTGTAGTTGGTGAAGGGTTAGCCTGACCACCGAAGCACAACCAGGGGAGGCTGGTGGAGGTAGAAATCGGAGGACAGGCTCATTGTCATGCAATGGGACGGAGTAAGGAATCCCCCCCCTCGTTCCATTCAACGCATGAAAGTTTGATAACCGTTCCTCATTTCATTACAATGAGGCCTGTCCTGTCCTCCGGTTTCTCCCTCCGCCAGCCCCCCCCTGGTCTACACTGTTCACACAACCACTGTACCGTGTGGTGAAGAAACTGTATTAGTCGCCACACTGCAGTGGTTGTCACGGCCAGTCACCGCACATATAACTGAGCCGCTTTGCAATGCAAATCACCACGGCGACGAGAAGCACCTCTGCTCGGCTCATATCTCTCCCTCCCTCTCTCAGAGAAAACCTGCCTAGCCGCTTCAAGTTCAAAGAGTACTGTCCCATGGTGTTCCGGAACCTGAGGGAGAGGTTCTGCATCGATGACCAGGACTACCAGGTGACATGTTTGTATTTTTTTTAGAATGGAATAACTTTATTGCTCCCGTAATCCGTGGCCCCCATAATCCATGCAGGGTATGTGCATTTTCTGATCCGTGTGTGTGTGTCTCTCTGTGTGTCTGTCTGTCTGTCTGTGTGTGTGTGTGTGTGTGTGTTCTGGATCAGAACTCTCTGACGAGGAGCGCCCCCCTGAACAGCGACTCCCAGGGTCGCTTTGGCAACCGCATCCTCTCCAGCTACGACCGCCGCTTCGTCATCAAGACGGTGTCCAGCGAGGACATCGCTGAGATGCACAACATCCTGAAGAAGTACCACCAGGTACACACACACACACACACACACACACACACACTAGGGATGGACGGTTTCCAATTATTGAAACCGAAAAACCGTCAAAGACTAAAACCGCGGTTTTCCGGTTAACCGAAAAAAAAATGTAAAAAAAAAAAAAATAAATGTAAAAAAAAAATTTATATATAAAAAAAAGAGCACCAATTTAAAATAATTGAGCCCTACTGCTACAATACACTCATGTCGAACACCATTAAAACACCGTAAGCACAGTCGCAACACATTTAGGCTACTTAGTTTCACAAATATAAGTGGAAAGGCAGACTTTTGTAAGCTACACCATACATGAAAACACATGAACACTTAACACACCAGCTCCGCTGATCCAGGGTGCACGCCTGCACGGAAGATCATCTCTTGGAACAGCGTCTTCATTGAATGAACTGCTTTCTCAATAACTTGGTTCTTAGACAAAGTTTCAGCTGCTGCTCAATGTATTTAAATATTTGAATACTGCTCAATACTCACTAAAATATTAGACTTAGAATTATGCAGTGAACATACTTAAAGCTTTTCATAAAAACCACATAACGCGAGACTGACTCGTCCTGAACTGTCGTAAGTCAATCAACAAAGAATGCCCCATCAAAATAAAAGTGCCCATGGTAGAGCTGTCAAAATAGAGCTTTCAAAATAAATGTACTAATACAGATAGAGATAAATACAGAACTACCTTTGCGTCACTAAGTGACCGCGTATCTTCTGAGACATGCGTTCTGTCATCACTTTCAGTAGCGCCTTCACACACAGTGGCGCTGTGCACAAACACTCTTGATCCGTATAGCTCTTGTTTTATTATATTGTGGTTTAGTAAATACTGCACTTGGAGTTACATTCAATGCATGATTTGTGCTATAGAACATAAATAAAGTTTGATTGATTGATTGATATCAAATCAAATCACATTTTATTTCTATAGCGCATTTCTCACAAAAGTGACCCAATGCGCTTTACAGAGAGCAGCGAAAATGATCTTATTAAATGTAAGCGAGTAATTGTAAAAACACTTTCCTATCTACCAATAACTGAAGGCAACTATCTTTCCCATAGAGTGATTCGTTACCCTTAAATATAATCCCAATTAGATATTAATCCTCAATTATTCTTCACAACTGACCAAACCTCTCACTCATTGCACGGCAGATTCAGACTGTATCATTGTTATTTTCACACACGACAAACATGTGACATGTTCCAGTTTTATTCTTATTCTATTTTATTCTTAAAAAAAAAAAAAAACGGTTTCTGACGGTTTTGATAAAAAAAAGTTTCTATTTTTATAAACCCCGGTTTTCGGTTTAACCGAAAAACCGTCCATCCCTAACACACACACATAAACACACACACATCCTGAAGAAGTACCACCAGGTACAAACACACACACACACACTAGGGATGGACGGTTTTTCGGTTAAACCGAAAACCGGGGTTTATAAAAATAGAAACGTTTTTTTATCAAAACCGTCTGAAACCGGATTTTTTTTTTTTTTTTTTTTTTAGAAGAATAAAATAGAATAAGAATAAAACTGGAACATGTCACATGTTTGTCGTGTGTGAAAATAACAATGATACAGTCTGAATCTGCCACGCAATGAGTGAGAGGTTTGGTCAGTTGTGAAGAATAACTGAGGATTAATATCTAATTGGGATTATATTTAAGGGTAACGAATCACTCTATGGGAAAGATAGTTGCCTTCAGTTATTGGTAGATAGGAAAGGTTTTTTACAATTACTCGCTTACATTTAATAAGATCATTTTCGCTGCTCTCTGTAAAGCGCATTGGGTCACTTTTGTGAGAAATGCGCTATAGAAATAAAATGTGATTTGATTTGATATCAATCAATCAATCAAACTTTATTTATGTTCTATAGCACAAATCATGCATTGAATGTAACTCCAAGTGCAGTATTTACTAAACCACAATATAATAAAACAAGAGCTATACGGATCAAGAGTGTTTGTGCACAGCGCCACTGTGTGTGAAGGCGCTACTGAAAGTGATGACAGAACGCATGTCTCAGAAGATACGCCGTCACTTAGTGACGCAAAGGTAGTTCTGTATTTATCTCTATCTGTATTAGTACATTTATTTTGAAAGCTCTATTTTGACAGCTCTACCATGGGCACTTTTATTTTGATGGGGCATTCTTTGTTGATTGACTTACGACAGTTCAGGACGAGTCAGTCTCGCGGCATGTAGTTTTTATGAAAAGTATGTTCACTGCATAATTCTAAGTCTAATATTTCAGTGATTATTGAGCAGTATTCAAATATTTAAATACATTGAGCAGCAGCTGAAACTTTGTCTAAGAACCAAGATATTGAGAAAGCAGTTCATTCAATGAAGACGCTGTTCCAAGAGATGATCTTCCGTGCAGGCGTGCACCCTGGATCAGCGGAGCTGGTGTGTTAAGTGTTCATGTGTTTTCATGTATGGTGTAGCTTACAAAAGTCTGCCTTTCCACTTATATTTGTGAAACTAAGTAGCCTAAATGTGTTGCGACTGTGCTTACGGTGTTTTAATGGTGTTCGACATGAGTGTATTGTAGCAGTAGGGCTCAATTATTTGAAATTGGCGGTCTTTTTTTTTTTTTTTTTTTTTTTTTTTTTACTGTATTTTTCGGTTAACCGGAAAACCGCGGTTTTACTCTCTGACGGTTTTTCGGTTTCAATAATTGGAAACCGTCCATCCCTAACACACACACTCACACACACACACACACACACATCCTGAAGAAGTACCACCAGGTACAAACACACACACACACACACACACACACACACACACACACACACAACATCCTGAAGAAGTACCACCAGGTACAAACACCCCCACACACAGTGGCGGACTCAGGCTGTTTGAAGGGCAGGGGCGAAAAGAAAAAAAAGGCACTTACTGCACAACATGGGACCCCATCAGTGCACATGGTCAAGTTTAGACCATTGTAAGGGCAGCCAATAGGGCACAACCTATAATTTTGCCACTCAAAAGGGCACTTTAGCCACTCAAAAGGGCACTTAAGAGACTTTTTTCAACCATGGGGGCACCAGGAGGGGCGGTCGCCCCCCCCTGAGTCCGCCAGTGCCCACACACACAACATCCTGAAGAAGTACCACCAGGTACAAACACACACACACATTCTGAAGAAGTACCATCAGGTACACGCACACACATGCACTCACAAGCACACTCTCACATTCTCTCACACACACACACACACACACACACACACACCCTGAAAAGGTACCACCTGGTACACCCACACATCCTCAACAAGTAACATCAACAAACAGTAGAATACAATTTATTTTCACAATTCGATGTTAACATTCAACCACCTACGCACACCCACCCACACACACACTTTACCGAGAATGTTTTGGCTTCATGCATTGATTAATGTTCATTCTCCTCTCCTCTCCTCTCGCCCCCTCTCTCTCTCCCATCTCCCCCTCAATCTCCCCCTCCTCCCTCTGCTTCCCCCTCTCCCTCCCCTTTTCCTCTCTTTCCTCCCTCTAATGTTTATCCTCTCCTCTTGCCCCCTCTCTCCATCCTCCCTCTCTGTCTCCCACTCTCCCTCCCCTTCCCCCCCTCTAATGTTTATCCTCTCCTCTCGCCCCCTCTCTCCCCCCTCCTCTCCCCCTCCTCCCTCTCTGTCTCCCACTCTCCCTCCCCTTCCCCCCCTCTAATGTTTATCCCCCCCACTCTCCCTAAACCCTCCCCCCTCCTCCTCCTCCAGTTCATCGTGGAGTGTCATGGCAGCACTCTGCTGCCTCAGTTCCTGGGGATGTATCGTCTGACCGTGGACGGCGTGGAGACCTACATGGTCGTGACCCGGAACGTGTTCAGCCACCGGCTCACTGTGCACCGCAAGTACGACCTCAAGGTAGGCTGTCTCCTTCATCAGGACACACACACACACACACACACACACGCACACACACACATGTTTAGATTAGATTTAGATTTTATTTTCATTGCAGTCTGGCCCAGTGTCAGAAAGCTGGGTCTCCATCAGAGGTCATGGGTCTTCCAGCAGGATAATGACCCAAAGCATACTTCAAAAAGCAAACAGAGATGGTTTAAGACAAAGAGCTGGAGAGAGTTCTGAAGTGGCCAGCATTGAGTCCATTAAATCCCATAGAACACCTGTGGCGCGATCTCAAAACAGCAGTTGAGAGAAGGCACCCTTCAAATGTGAGCGACCTGGAGCAGTTGGCAAAAGAAGAGTGGTCTGTGACAGAAGTGCAATATTTTTGGGCCATGACTCTAGCTAAAGAGAGCATTCCGAAACATTTTTGAACTTCTCTTTCTGTCTCTCTCTGGCTCTATTTCTCTCTTTCTCTCTCTGGCTCTATTTCTCTCTTTCTCTCTCTCTCTCTCTCTCTCTCCCCCTCTCTTTTATCTGTTTCTCTCTTTTTTCTCTCTCAATAGAACTGTGCTTTTGTGCTCAAGCTTTGCCTTAATGCCGTAGCAACAACAACTCAGAACATCGCTCTCGAGCAGCTTATTGGCTCCAAAAACACACTTTCAACCACACACACACTCGCGCGCACACACACACGCTCGCACTCAAGTACGCACGATCACACGCGCACACTCACCAAACAACCCTGTGCTTGCCTGATGGTTACTGTGGGAAAAAAACAACTCTGGTTCTAAGGATCTACAGGATCATTGTATATACACACACACACACACACACACACACACTGTCTAGAACAGGACAAGGGAAAGAGAAGATGCAAGAAATGTCTGATTATCTAACTCTGAGGCTTGTGTTCTGTAATGTCTCTCAATTTCTCTCAGTGATCTCTCTATCCCTCTCCTCCTCTCAGTGATCTCTCTATCCCTCTCCTCCTCTCAGTGATCTCTCCATTCCTCTCCTCCTCTCAGTGATCTCTCCATTCCTCTCCTCCTCTCAGTGATCTCTCCATTCCTCTCCTTCTCTAAGTGATCTGTGTATCTCTCTCCTCCAGGGGTCTACAGTCTCCAGAGAAGCGAGTTACAAAGAGAAGGTGTGTTTCTTTATCTGTAATGACAAGACTGTCGGTGTGTGAAGGGTTTGACGACAGAGCAAGATGGAAAAAACCCAGCGTCCTATTGTTCTTCCTGAAAGAAAAACATTCCATTCAATTTCAGCTCCCGGCTAAATATAACACCAACACATTTTTTTTTTAACTGACTTTTCAAAAATGATTTTGTAGAAGTAGTGGTGTTATTCCTTTGTTAAGTCTATATAACAAACTAAACACGGAGAAGGAAGGAAATAAGTCTAAATGTGATTAAAATTTCATTCACGGACATTACATTTCAGTGAGGATTTTATTTTTATTTTATTTTTAATGAAAAATTGTAGTACATTAGGTTTGGTGTAATTAGGTGGGTTTGCACCGTATAGCTCCTCGCCTTAAGTTTAACAAAAGGGGCCCTGCCTTATCAAACCCCCTGTTAGTTGGTCAATACAGAGCAAATGTGTTTTGCATATGCTGCACCGTTCGACTTAGTGTCCTGCCTGAACTTATGGAAAACGTACATAAACCATGATGATGATAATGATACTGATGATGATGATGATAATAAAGATGGTGATAATGATAATTATAATAATGATGATGATGATAATGATGACGATAATCGTGATAATGATAATAATGATGATGATAATGATAATAATAATAAATAATGATGATGATTATGATGATGATGATGATGATGTCTGTCGTTCCCCCAGGCCAAGGAGCTCCCCACCTTCAAAGATAACGACTTCCTGAACGAGGGCCAGAAGCTGCCAATAGGAGACGACAACAAGAAGTACTTCCTGGAGAAGCTAAAGCGTGACGTGGAGGTAGGAAACCTGACATGACATCACTGCAGGATTTGTGTGTGTGATTGTGAGTGTGAGTGTGAGTGTGAGTGTGAGTGTGAGTGTGAGTGTGAGTGTGAGTGTGTGTATGAGACCTGACATGACAACACTGTGGGGTCAGATGCTATGTTCACTGTCATTAGCGTTGTCACTGGTGAAAGGATTCCCTGCCCCATTGTGTGGACCTGAACAGAAATTAACAGTAATCTCCAAACATACTGTGGGTCCCTTTAGCGAGTTAGCTAGCTCTTCTCTCATACACCTGTGTTACTTCAAAGACCTTACTTCACTTTTGTAATAATAATAATAATAATAATAATAATAATAACTTTATTTGTATAGCGCTTTTCCTGCAAACGTTGCAGCTCAAAGTTAATCTCTGTCTCTTTCTCTCTCTCTCTTGTCGTGTGTGTGTGTGTGTCTGTGTCTGTGTCTGTGTCTGTGTCTGTGTCTGTGTCTGTGTCTGTGTCTGTGTCTGTGTCTGTGTCTGTGTCTGTGTGTGTGTGCGCGTGCGCGTGTGCGTGCGTGTGTGCGTGCGTACGTGCGTGTGTGTACCAGTTCCTGGCCACTCTGAAGATCATGGACTACAGCCTGCTGGTGGGGATCCATGACGTGGACCGGGCGGAGGAGGAGATGGATGTGGAGGCGGGAGGAGAAGAGGAGGAGTACGAGAACGACGGCATGGGAGGAGGGGCGCTCACCGGTTCCTTCGGGACCCCTCCGGACAGCCCCGGGAACCCCCTCAACTTCGGAGGCTTCTTCGGCCCGGGGGAGTTCGACCCCTCCGTGGATGTATACGCAATCAAGAGCCACGACAGTGAGAGGCGTTCCGTTTCTCACTCTCTCTTACTCATCATAGTTGAAGTGTAACCCTAACCCTAACCCTAATGTCAACCTTGTATTCTTTTATTAGAAAGAAAAGTTTGTGCTTCTCTCTCTCCTTGTTTGTGTCTGTCTCTCTCTCTCTCTCTCTCTCTCTCTCTCTCTCTCTACTTTCCTGCTTCATATTCAGTCAAACTTTTTTGACTTGGTCTTTCAAGTCAAGACACTTTATTGAGACCAACAATGTAAAGGCAACCGAAGGAAAAAAAGAAAAGAAAAAAAACATTCTATTTTGGAACAGCGTAACTTCATTTGGGCCAGGACAACTCTGGCCATAGTGAACAATGCTGCCTGTATGTTTACAACCGACAGAAAATGTTATTATTTCAGAACAAAGGATCCCTCTTTTGGTGACTTTTTGTATGTTCTAGTGATAAATGAGAAGTGAAAATTGTTGACATTGTATGTTCACGTCCCCTCTATCTTGTTTCTTGTTGTAGTCGCTGTGAAGAAGGAAGTGTACTTCATGGCCATCATCGACATCCTCACGCACTACGACGCTAAGAAAAAAGCTGCACATGCTGCCAAAACTGTGAAACATGGGGTGAGTATACCCACCCAGCAGCCCTAAGCCATAGCACCATAGCACAACACCTTGGGACAGCAGACATGGGCGGGGGGGGGGTCTAAATGCATATTGAAATATTTTGAAGAAACAAAAATTGAAAACCTTGAGGTGTGCTTGATTTTCATTGTCAGGCCCAATGGAAGCACTGGAATAGTCACAGAAGTACAAATGCTGCATGCAAGGCAAGCTACATCCTGGGGTTGATGTCAGAGAGATGATCGGTCCCGCAGTGGAATGTGTTAATGTAGCATTAACCCAACTCATTCTGTATGGAGTAGAGGCATAGTTTACCAGTGGGGGCTGGTGGAGGGCGAAATCGAAGGCCGGACCTCATCATTCCTCATTCCACTCTGTGTAATTACAATGAACCCGTCCTCTGATTTCTACCTCCACCAGCCTCCCCTGATAGGCCTTCAGTGCCCAGTAGCTGTGGATGTGATTTGTAAGCGTTTTATGTGTCTGTTCTAATCGGTTGTTGTTTTCGCGGGTTTCCCCTCTTCAGGCTGGGGCTGAGATCTCCACCGTCAACCCGGAGCAGTACTCCAAAAGATTCTTCGAGTTCATTTCCAACATCCTATCATAAAGTCTTCATCTCTCCTACCTATCCTATCACAACCTTTCACAGACCCATCAATCCCCGCCCATCCACCAATCCACCCCCCCTCTCTCTCTAGACCCGCCCACTCTGGCTTAGCCCCCCCCCCCCCACCGCTGGTTATCTCCCACCCAAGGACACACGGACAGGAAGGAATGCACAGAGGCAAGGCTGTTACATTGTCCCACAGAGAGGGGGCGCTGGACTCTTAACTGAAAAAAAGCAATGTGCCCCACCCTCGAACCCAAGCTCAACCCCCCCCAAACTGCTCCCCTCTTTCCCTTGCCTCTGCACTCTGGTCGCCTAGGGCGACAGGGAAAGCTTATGAAACACAAACAAACGAGTTCTGGATGATATTTTAGACCCCCCCCTCCCCCCACTCTTCTTATCGACTGTCACCCTGTACCCCCACCCCCCTTCTCACGCCAGCACGGGAACTGTCTCACCAATGCCTTGAACGAGTGTGTCAGCTTCAGCAGCAAGAGTCTGTTTAGTACCGTCTGTTTTGGTTTCCGTTCATGTCGTTGTTGTTGATGTTGTTGTTGTTATTATTTTATCAGGCACACACACACAAGTACACATGCAAGACACACACACACACACACACACACACTCTCTCTGGACTCTTGCACAGCCGCTGAACCAACGGTCGGATCGCATGATTCTGTCGACTGTGGATGTGGCCACCAGGCTTCTACAAACTCCGCCTCCTCGACCACCGAGGAGAACCGCACTGCAAGCCGGCCGAGAACTAATGCTGCGTTTAGGTGCTCCTCGGAAACTAGGACATTTCCGACAACTTTTGTTGCCTTGAGCTATCTGAGTTTCCCACTCTGAGCAATCTCAGAATTTAAGTGATGCTCCAGGGTTTATGTATTTTCAGTGACTAGTTCTAAAATCAGCACCATAAGCCAAAACGGGTCCCTGTGATTACCTGATTGGACAGAGAAGGGCACACCTCCCCACTACCATGAGAGGGGCACACCTCCCCACTACCATGAGCAAAAGCTTATTTTGATTTAAGTTTGTTGGCCTTAATCTGAGGACTGTGGGCTAATGAGATAAGATCATATAACAACCAAATAATCAACACTTGAGCCACAATTTGATATAGAATTTAGACATTTGTCTAAGTAAGTGAGTCATCTGTACATCAGTCATCATAAGAAAAACAAATGTATGCTGGGACCAGGGGCCATCATCAGTCACCATGCTAGAAGAAGGAAGAATTACTTTTTTGTTATTTACAGTACAGAAACTGTACAGGGGGGTAGTGGGGATGAGGTCTTTAGGAGGGACAGTGAAGATGTAGCCTGAAGAGATGGGTCCAACTCGGCCAGCCAAGGTGGAAGAGTGGAGTGATCGGGCAGGGGTTTGGGGGCTGACCATTGCTTGCAAGTAGGGAGGTGTTGTTCCCTTTAACTACCGATTGGGAGCTCTATGCTAAATCCGTCACAAAATCTTTGATGGGAAGCTCTGAATTTCCGAGAAGCACCTGAATGCACCATAATTTGAAGAACACAGGAGATAAATTGATTAATATATAAAGGGTTTATTAAGTAAATGAATGCAATGTCAAAAAAATGCATGGCTAATTATCTACATGACAACTCCGCCTCCACCCGTTAGTTGGAAACATCCAGACCGCTGAACTTAGCATCTGAGCATTATGACTAAAAAACATACGTGTTTGAATGTTACGTTGCCATATTTGTTTTTGAAAAAAAAAAAGATTTCTTTTAATTTTTTAACCGTGAACTTGTTGGTTAAGGTTGGTTGGTTAAAAAAGAGAAAATTCAACATAAAAAGGGGAATTCTAAAGCAAATACATGTTTTATTACCATAAGAATCATTTTTATATCTTGTTTACATTAATGTAGCATTTTTTGTGTTTGTATACAGTATTGTTTTGTTACCAACAGACATTAGAACAGAGACGTTACTTGAAAATGATTCATTGCATATTAAAGGGAGTTTTATCTTGTTTTTGTTGTGGAGTTGCATTATTTGAACGTTGTCCTTTTCTCACTGTCTCAGCCTTCATTATTTCTCCTTCTCTTCGATCACCCTTAGACGAACCTCTTTCTCCTTGTCTTTGCTCACCCTTTACTGACATAGTCCTCTCCTCTGTCTTCCACTCGTGCCATCCTCAAACATTGGAGGAGAATATGTAACAGACGGAACCAACAGTGATTTCAGGAAAATGTTAACGTTTTTGTATTTACGTTTTAGATAAAACTACCCTAACCCTAATATTCTAATGTCACCAAATACCTGATTAAACCCCAGTTTTGCAATGAAGGTCAATAGTAGTCTCAACAGCACCATCTAGGGTAGCACCATGGTGTAGCCGGAGGACAGCTATTTTCTGTCCTCCTCTGGCTACAATAACTTAAACACAAAACTAACAGTTTTGTGTTTAAGTTAGTTCTCACTCCATTGTGTTCTCACTCCATTGAAATTATCTCAGATACTGAAAGTATCTGATTACCAAGTTTTATAACAAGTCATCAACATTCATATTAGTTGTGATAGTTTTAAAAATCATGTGTTTAAGTGAACCGCTGTGAATCTTACAATGTGACATTAACAGCCCGGGCAATATCAATAGCATGGTTTTAACATCTCTCACTACTATCACTAATGGAGGTGCTAATTCAGTTAACATTGTTGTTAAATGCTTGACTGTAGCCTAAAACTAGCAGAAAATGTGTAATAAACTACAAACCACATAATATTACCACAACTACAATTTGATGGCAGCTACTAGATTGAAATCAAGTGCAACACTGAAACACAACTGTGAACATTTCAAACCTGCAAACTGCGACACTTTAAATGAATGTGCAATAACACTATGTGCAATATGACAACCCTCGGGTACATAAGGTTCAGAGAAGGTATAGCATAGCATAGAGTACAGCACAGTGTTTTATGTGTATAGTATAGTATAGTGGATAGTGTACATAGCCTTTATTTATGTAAACCAGCTCTTTTCCCTTCTTGTTTTTAGTTTTTTTCCTAGCACCAGGGGAGCCCCCCCCTCCCAAATTTCGTTGTTTGGTACCTGTACTATATCAATGACAATAAAGACCATTCATTCATTCATTCATATTATCAAGCAGAGGCGCCTCTTGTCATGACAAGCGCAATGTTTTTAGTGTCTACACACGAGGGCGCTGTTTGATAAGGCAACTACATTTTTTAAATAAGCAATGTTCTAGGACTAGGTTAAACTCGATAGTTCTGGTTTCTTAACATAATATCCACACAGCATAAAAATAATAGTCATCAATAACACACAATAGCAATAATATAAACTACATAATAAAACAAGAATCAAACCATGCCCCTTGTTCTATGCCAAGGGGCATAGAACAAAGATAAACTAAATAACTAAATAATATAAGAATTATTACAAGATTTAAACAGATATAAGATAGGCCTATATACACATATAGATTCATCAACTAATATTGAATGGCCAGTATTAACTCTGTTACACATACATGACCTCCAACACAATCATAAATAGTGTCTCTTGTCCAGCACTTTTACAATTTGAATATTTTCAAATAGACCCTCACAACATCATCACAAAGATTGTGATAATAACACATTTATGGTAGAGGATCATGGACATTGTATAGCCCTACTAATCATGTGTTCTTTTGTCAGAAAAAGCATCTTTTCAACAACTGGGTCCATAACATCCCAAGCATCTGCATGATGCATTTTCTTTCACTTTACCACGCTTCAACCAACCTAGGCACAGGGCGCCAACCACCAATGGAGACCACCAATGACAACGACCGGTACTTTTCTGTGAGCCAACCATCGTCTGGTATACAGTGACGTATGACGCATCAGGGTTGGCAGCTTTCAGTTGTTCCAAACCGTGTAGTCACTGTGGAGCTGTTACCCGGAGTCATTCACATTAGCAACCAGTCTACATTAATAAGACGATTCAAAGGCTAAAGGGGGACACTTCAACGCATTCACAATGGTAACATGTTTCTCACAATGATGTTACTAGATATGTAGTACGGTCTACATAGTACGTGTCTGTAGTTTGCAAATCGCTGTACAAAACCTGCTAAGCTAAGTAGCTAGGCAAACGGCTAGCACGGCTAGCTAACTAACGCTGGGATGTCAGTATCGATGACTTGTTGAATCCTCAGTAATGGATGGATAGATCTCTACGTTGTTGATATGAAGATGTATATCTAGCTCTGTCGTTCACCCGGCGTGACGGTGACGGCCTTCTTTACAACGGAGGGTCGTGGTTGACAACTATGTCAGCAGGTCGTGGTTGACAACTATGTCAGCAGGTACAAGTGTGCTAGCTAGTACTTTGTGTTCGAGTCGTGGTTTATTTCTCATCTTGTCACTGTCTCTTTCACTTCTTTGCAGTCTATTATGTCCTATAACGGTGGCGCCGTCATGGCGATGCGGGGGAAGCAGTGTGTCGCCGTCGCAGCTGACCGGAGGTTCGGCGTCCAGGCTCAGATGGTCACCACGGACTTCCAGAAGATCTTCCCCATGGGAGACAGACTCTACATCGGCCTGGCCGGGCTGGCCACCGACGTGCAGACAGTGTGAGTGTGCCTCCCTGCCTGGAAAGACTACTCGAGTTTGAATTTCAACTATACAGTCGTCTTCATACAGCTACCATCTTAAATACAACACGTCAATCAAAATAGATTTTCACAGCGACCATTTAAGTCTGTCCTCTTCTGTCCTATTCTTCCTTCCAAAGTATCTGAGAATATATAACAGTATCTGTGTTTCCAAGCTGTCTGTGAAAGTAATTATTCTGCTCCCTATGCCCTCTTTCAGTTCCCAGAGGCTCAAGTTCAGGCTGAACTTGTATGAGCTGAAGGAGGGTCGTCAGATCAAGCCCAAGACCTTCATGAGCATGGTCTCCAACCTACTGTACGAGAGGAGGTGAGTCTCTAACGATGGGAAATGTAGTTCTTCTGTCCTTGTCGCCCCAGATTTGTGTGTGCCAGTGGAGGCAGAAATCGGAGGATGCACTTATTGTAATGAATGGAATAAGGAAGCCATTGTCATAGATCATAGTGCCAGGCTATATAAGCCATCTCTAGTTCTGTGTGAAACGGACAGCCCTGTTCTAAAGTAACCCCCCCTCCCTCAGGTTTGGGCCTTACTTCATCGAACCCGTGATCGCTGGTCTGGACCCCAAGACCTTCGAGCCCTTCATCTGTTCCTTGGATCTGATTGGCTGCCCCATGGTGACAGAGGACTTTGGCAGATGTACGGCATGTGTGAATCTCTGTGGGAACCTGAGATGGTAAGATGTTTGTTTGTATACTATATGCATTGATATAAACCGTGTCATATAAATGACAAGATTCTGTTATGATAATCATTGATTGTATTAGTATTGTAGCTCACTGCAAATCTCTGATCACTTTTTTCTTACTGTGTGTAGCTCATACAAGACAAGCTCAAACAAGACAATATATATATTTTTATTTTATTTTTTTATTACAGCAACTATTTTGCTCTAAGTACCCAACCCCAGACGCACATACATACATACATACACACAATTACAGACTGGGAGCAGCAGACATACAACCCACTGTTCACTGCCATCCATTTTGAAAAGCAAATCCTCTTATGTAACCCATGTGGTTTGAGTGGTTTGTTGCCAAGTTGAGCTGTAGCGGAAGCATCACAACTACAGTAATAGTAGCTACAGCTCAAGTTGAATCATTCAAACAAAATTGGTTACAAAACCACTGTTTGTCATTCATTGTGAAAATCGAATGACTTGCACTGACACAAACAACATGGTCAGAACAGTGGAGTGGAGGGGGATTTACTCCCTCTTGTCAAATGATGATGTAACAAACTGCCATCCACTGCGTCCAGACCAAGGCGTCAATCCCTGACAGCTTTCACTCATGACGTATTCTGTATGTGATGGGCTCTTGCAGGAAGCAGAGGACCTGTTTGAGACCATCTCCCAGGCCATGCTGAACGCCGTGGACAGGGATGCCGTGTCGGGCATGGGAGTCATCGTGCACGTCATGTAAGTCATCCACTCATATTAACGCTCGAGTTATGTCTATTTATACACATTGTATATACACATTATGTCTATATACATATATAGATGGATTCCTCTCCTCTCTTCCCCTCTCTCAGTGAAAAAGACAAGATCACCACACGTACCCTGAAGGCCAGAATGGATTAGATACCCTCTACCTCCCCCTCCAGCTTCAACCCGACATCTCTACCAACACACACGCTTTTTTTGTATGAACAATAAACCCTATAATGACTTGTGTAAGTTTCTGGAATTGCATTTTTCATTTCATTGGTGTGAGAATATAAATGTGAATTAGCAACATATTGGATGACTGTCATTCATATTCTATTCACCCAGCTCAAGGTAACATCAATAGGTTTAGGCTATTTACATACCCTACCCGGGTATAATACTCTAATTTGCGCACCATATACCCATCATGAGGTTGCACCAGCCTAGCCTACAAATGAAAGTTTTACTTGAGAGAGTTACATTGTCATTGGAGTAATTAAGGTGACAGTGACACATTCAATACCACCTTTCACACTCTTCCCTGCATCTAGCCAAAGACATTACCGAATGGGCCTACCAGGCCCAAGAGCTCAAGGGGCCCTTTGTCATTCTTGTCGCAGGAACGCTGGTAGAATTTTGGGCCCTATGAAAGAATATAGTATTGTGCCCCACCAAAACTAGACCTTATGTTAGCATTAGAAGCTCTTACACACATAAATTAGCTGTTTATATGGCATTTCTTTTAAAGGGGCGACACAAGCCAGTCTAGAGCTAAACCACTCGCAGACTCGAAAATTAAAGTGAAAGTTCTTGTGTCAACAATATCAAATCAATTTAAATACACAATGCAATAAGTCTGCTACATATGGGCAGTGCACCCTGCCCCCATCAATGTCTCCACTGTCAACATAAAATAAGATGGTACACTAGAATTCTAATTCTAAATGTTATTGCAATTTTCGTAGACAGGACATCTTATTGTGTATTGAGTTAAATGTTAATAATATGAAACAGTAACAATATCGTAAGTATAATCAAGAGAAACCAGTTTTTGTTTGAACATTGAGACAGTCAATCCCATATATTTCACTACTAATTAGAAACAGCATGTTGTTTGTGAGTGCCCAGCTCCTAACAGAGCTATAGGAACTCGTTTTTATTAAGATACACAAGTCTTCTCCTTTACAACAATACAACACATTTCAAAATGATAATTTACAAAAGGTGGTTGTGTGGGATAAAAGTTCCAATAATATTAACCTGAACCATGAAAAGACAATATCGATTGTTGATTCCTATGGTGAACAACCTACAGGGTTCATTTAGGAGATAGTATGGCTTTTGCTGGTGGTGGTGCATTAGGTCATTACCACGGTTGGGGTGAATTTGATTTAAATTCAGTTAATTCAGGTGATTTAAAAAGTGATTTAAATTTTAAATTAAAACATTGAGGAAAAACCTCTGATATCAAAAGCCTCAGAAAACAGATCAAAATAAAGGCTGTATTTACAAGAATTGAAATTTTAATTTCAATTTACTTCCAGAACTGACTGAATTTAAAATGAAATTACCATAACCCTGGCTGTTACACTGAGTGCGCGTCATGCTTTGGTCAGGGCAACAGAATAGTGGCAGTTTACTAGACCTGAGTTCAAGGAGGACAGGGAACAAATACACAATGCAATACATTTCGTTGTTTGGTACCTGTACTATATCAATGACAATAAAGACCATTCATTCATTCATTCAAATGCAAGGTTGCATCTGAGGGGGAGGCTAGTGGAGGGAGAAATCGGAGGACGGGGTCATTGTAATGCATGGAACGGAATGGGGAATGGTGTCCCAAGTTCAATTCCATGCTTAACAATGAGCCAGAGGGGGTAGTCCTGGCAACTGATACACACACACACACACACACACACACACACACACACACACACACACACACACACACACACACACACACACACACACACACACACACACACACACACACACACACACACACACACACACACACACACACACACACACACACACACACACACACACACACACACACACACACACACACACACACACACACACACACACACACACACACACACACACACACACACACACACACACACACACACACACACACACACACACACACACACACACACACACACACACACACACACACACACACACACACACACACACACACACACACACACACACACACACACACACACACACACACACACACACACACACACACACACACACACACACACACACACACACACACACACACACACACACACACACACACACACACACACACACACACACACACACACACACACACACACACACACACACACACACACACACACACACACACACACACACACACACACACACACACACACACACACACACACACACACACACACACACACACACACACACACACACACACACACACACACACACACACACACACACCATCATGACGTTCTTCTCCAGTAAGGGGAGGGGGAGAGGCCTCATCTCATGAAGTTCTTATCCACAGAGGCGGTAGAGGGAGGGAGGGAGGCCTCATCTCCTCATGAAGTTCTTCTCCAGAGAGGCAGGGGTCCTCTGGATGGAGTGGATGTTTCTCTTGACCCGGTCCTCCAGGGAAGAGGTGGAGGCACTCTCCAGCTTCATATTGCTGGAAGGAGGACAGGAGGAACAGCATCAGAGGACCAGATATCTTTTTTTTGTAATCAATTATGAGGACCAGATATCTTAACAGGGCACTGATATTTATGTTGTGTGTGTGACACTTACTGGATGAAGCCAGCATGAGGGTCATGCTTGCCCCCTTTAGCGCGCGCCGTCTCCTGCTCCTCCTGCCGCTTGTATCTCTTAACGTTGCTCTCCCTCTCCTCGTCTCTCTGCTTGGCAAAGTCCATCATCTGTTGTCTCTTCTTCTCCAGCTCTTCAGCTGAGAGGCGTCTAGAAGAGGAGTAGAATACATTAGTTTATCCTCCAACCTAAGATGTCTTGGGGAGGTTGAGCCTACACCACAGACTTCATATAGCATACTCATACAGCACAATCCATACGCAGATGCAATATAATGTGCTTTACAGGACTACATTAATAAAATAACCAATCCTTTCAGATCTCCACAAATTCCGAAGGGGTTGCGGTTGGAGCTAGGGGTGGATTGGGATGTTGACAATGGAAACCAGTTGAATTGACGTCTTACTTGGAGTTGTTGTTGCCGTGCTGTCTCTGGTAGCGAGCTGGGGGCTCGGGGGCTTTGGGGCGCTGTGACTTCACCTCTGTTTCTCTGTGGGAGGAGTGGCCGTTCCTGTCCGTCCTGTGGGGGGAGTGAGAGCGGGAGCGGCTCCTCTCCTGAGAACGGCGCCCCGAGTGGTGGGGAGGACCTGAGGAGGAATTATGGTGCCTCCCGGACGGAAGCTGAAAGAGAAAGACAGAGTTTCACGTTTCAGGTTATATTGTTACGTCACATTACACAAGTGTAAGAGAGTAACATTCTTGGGCTTCGGTTCCTGACATTGCAGCAAGACAATAAGGCAATAGGCATAAGTCAAGATAAAAAGTGCCAATAGTACAAGACATAAGTGACAAATACAGACATACAATTAGCAGTACAAACAGTCAATAAAATAAACAGTACAGTACAATGTCATGAGTTTTACACTCGGTGGCAGTGGGTGTGAGAGGTAGTATTGAGTAAAGTGACGGTGAGCTTAAGGGTTAGGTAGAGTGAGATTCGCTGTTTTCAACAAAGCAATTGTACAGCATCAGGCTGAATTTCAGGTGCAAACTGAGGGCATGTCGAAGGTAGTGAGCATCCTAATTCAACTAGCCGAGGGGATGATTTGTTGACCAGTTGAATCAGACGTGCTAGTGAAGGACTAGAACTAAACACTGCCGTAGAGAAAGGCTGCTTTGAAATAGTACAACATGGAGGTCACACTCAATAAAGATGTCACCGCTTATTGTAACTGACTGAGATAAGAAAGCGTACTGACCTGTAGCCCATAGCCAGGCAGGTGGTGGGAATGAGAGTGGCTGTCTTATTGTAACTGACTGAGATAAGAAAGCGTACTGACCTGTAGCCCATAGCCAGGCAGGTGGTGGGAATGAGAGTGGCTGTCTTATTGTAACTGACTGAGATAAGAAAGCGTACTGACCTGTAGCCCATAGCCAGGCAGGTGGTGGGAAGGAGAGTGGCTGTCTTATTGTAACTGACTGAGATAAGAAAGCGTACTGACCTGTAGCCCATAGCCAGGCAGGTGGTGGGAAGGAGAGTGGCTGTCTGATGAGTTTTCATGTTTTGAGCGGTGCCTAAGAATGAAGAAAGAAATACAGAATACAAATCAGACATATAAATAAGAATACCAACAAAATACAGCATTTTTCATCTTTTTGTGTGGGTCAGGCTGTTGCCCGGTTACATGTGTTTGGACCATCCTCAGATTTCTACCTCCACCAGCCTTCCCTGATGTGTACCATACCTGTGACTGTGTTTCTTGTCTTCCTCCTCTGAACTGGAGCTCCTCCTCTTGTGGTGCTTCTTTTCTTTCCTCCTCTCTTTCTCTTCCCTCTTCTCCCTTTTCTCCTTCTTGTCCTTCTTCCTCTTCTTCTTCTTGTCTTTCTTTTCTAGATTCTGACGCAGCTGAAGGAAGGAAGCAAAATGAGAGGGTTTAGAACAACCTCGCTAACTGGGGATGTTGCAATCCAGCAAGCCAACCACACAGGTGTTCTGTAGCTTTCTCAAAAATACTAAATCACTTGTTTTCAGATACATTTTCTCTACAGTTCAAACCGTCATTCCCACCAGATTAATGACCTGTGAAGCTGCATTTCAGCAGACACTAGTTCTGAACTTTTTGGGCTGCTATAACTGCTGCTGCCAACAGATGCTGCCATCACTAAAGCAAGGCTTTGAATAACAAAATATTTTCCAACACAACTGCCTGAAAAGCCTCATTGTTTTAGAAAGCCTGGTTTCCAACATCCCTACTCCATATCCCTATGTAGTCCTAAAGGATTCATGGTGTGTTCAAGTGCTCCTCGTAAACCCAAACATACCGACTTCAATCTCCCAGAGATCCCAAAATCAAAATAGCACTCTATTGGTTGGTTTCAGAGGCATCAATTACTTACCATTTCTTTGATCATCTTCATCTTCACTGGGTTCGTTAGCACCTCTCTCTTTTTCTCCTCCTCCCGTTTCCTTGGAAACGAAGGAATTCAGAATTAAAATAAGCTCATTAGGAGAGGCGCTTACAAACCAATGTCATGGCCCTTATATAACAGTTAGAAGAAAGAAAAATAACTTCGATATCAAAGAGAGTGGGGGAGCTAAACTGACTTGATGTCGAACAGGGGGTCCTCTCTGATCTTAGCAGCCATGTCGAGGGTGGAGGCTGGGGTGGCAGGGTTGAAGATGGAGCCGGGCAGGAGGCCTGTCTGGGAGGAGGGCCCGCTCTCTGGCTCCTCGTACTGCTCTGTGATCTGCTTGTCGATGGGGCGGCCCATCAGGTACTCATCCCTGGACACCTGACCACCAGGGCCCTGGTACATCCAGTCCAGCCGGTCATCTTTCTTCCTGCATGAGGAGCCATTGAGTATCATTATAATAATACATTGAATTCATATAGCGCTTTTCTAAGACCTAAAGACAATTAAATCATTGTCAACTATGTCTCTGTTCTGATTCTGTCATTTACTACAAGGGCAGCCATGGAACAGTGTAGGCTGGTGCGGGTAGAAAGCGTAGGACGGGCTCATTGTAATGCATGTGATGAGGAATGGCATCAAATGGCATCACAACAAGCCACTTATTTCAAGGGGTCAGGAAGGAGAGAGGGAGACGTACTTGAGAGCTCCACTCTCCTGAGCGAATCTCGTGATCTCCTCTCGAGCTCGTTCCTCTCTCAACTCCTTCTGAAGCTCCTCGATCTTCTTTGCCTCTGCCTCGTGTTTCTGTTCTGCTTTCCACACGCGCTCAATGTTTTTCATAGTCTGGGGATGCCAGCTCTTCTTCAAATTCTGGGGAAGGAGAAAATCAAAACGTGACTGATCAAAAGTATCCAGAGAGATTGTAGTTGCAATCGGTTGTAACGTAATACACCCAGTCTAGCTGTTGTGTAGCTGAAGCTAGTCAGATGCAGAAGCAGAGGAACAGGGGAACAGTTACTTTAGTAGCCATGCTGTATATCTCGAAAACCACAATGCATTGGGCGTAGCATACAATATATAGATGTATTGATTCCTTATGTTAGAGAGTGAGGATTCAATTACAGCAGGTAAAACCACACTATGCATTATACAATAATTCAATGTTATAATGAAATAATGAAAGCAATGTAATAGAATGAATGTATAAAGGTATGAACACAACACTAGCCAAAGAGGATTCTACATTGTGTCTGTATATCTGACATGACATTCCAGCATGTGTCAGAGATCTGGGGAGGCTGGTGGAGGCTAATCGGAGGAAAGGCTCATTGTAATGTATGGAACATGTGTGTTTCATACAATTCCTCATTCCATTCATTACACTGAGAATTCTCTGATTTCTACCTCCACAAGTCTCTACTTGTGTCTTTGGCTACTGTTGTCCAGTTTTGAATAGGAGCGGCTTCATAAAATGTAAATATGTGACAGCTGGATAGCTAGCTGTGCAATGTAATTATAGCTGTTCACTACAGATGTTGTGGGTGTACTATTATGGGGGCTGTCCATCTTAATAATACGTTTATGTATGCAATTGTTCATGTGTACATTTTATTGTACACATCATTCATTTCAATCCTTCTCCTCCTGTGAGTATTCTTACATCAACAACAGATGATCCTGATAACTATTGGATAAAGCTACCTTGCTAGGCTACAGTATAGGAGACTTATACACTGCTTATACGACTTATACTGAGACTTTAGCTACACTAGTAAAAGTATAAACAAACAGAATAGCTATCTACAGTAATACAAGTATAATCAAACAGAATAGTTATCTACAGTAAAAAAAACAAGAGAAAAAAAAAGTATAAACAAACAGAATAGTTAGCTACACTAGTAAAAGTACAAACAAACGCATGTTGTCGATGCGCTAGCTAGCATTCCTTGCTAATACTTACGAGATCACCTCCCCCCATCTTGAAAACTAGTCCTCTCGCCGTCCAACAGAGAAATCGGATATGATCAAAACTCTAGCTATTAGCTAAGCACTTGAAATGAGCTGCCAGTTAACTATCGATGTAGAGATCCAATACAACCAGATGTGTCTCGCTGCTAGGCGTCTTCTCCTGCGTCTGTTATGGTGACTTATTTCCGGCGTCTCTGATTCTTCTTCCTGTTGTGTGAGGGCAACCAAAGTGTCTCCAAAAGTCATCCAGCTGCGGACATCACGCCTATCACCCGGAAACTTGATGGACCATATTTGGTTGGAGTGGTTGGAGCGCGTCATCATACCGCGCCTGCATATTTGCATAGACTACGTCATCGCCTTACTACGGTGGAAACCAAATGAACACATTTCCAGCAATGGATTCTACAGTTAGGCCCATATATTTGGTCACAGACAGAATTTGTGTTATTTTAGCTGTTTACCAAAACATCTTAGTTACAGTCATACACAAGTTACAGTCATATAATGCATATGAATGAATGAATGAATCTTTATTTCGAACATGATTTAAAAATAAAAATAATAAATAACAAATAACTAATATGTAGAGTACAGTCCTATCAATTGTTCGAAAAGGAGTAGGAAGAAGCCTGTCCTACCCCTGTTTATACTTAACAATTATGCTTACATTATATAATCCAATTAATTAATACATATATTTCAGTATCATCCGTTCTAATACTTTTTCATTAAAAATAATTTAAACCTTTTTTTAAATAGAGCAATATTTCTGCTTTCCTTCATATTTTCCTCTAGCCCATTCCATATGGTAACTCCGTAGAATGATATGCACCTGCTCCTGAGATGGGTGCGAGCTTAACCCTTGTGAAAGTTGTGGTTACCTCTCAAATGACCTCTCCCCTTATCCCTCTCTATAAATCATTTGTTAATGTTACGTGGGAGTTCTTGAGTCTTTGCTTTATACATTAACTGTGCCAATTTAAATTTGAATAAGTCCATGAGCTTTAAGGCATTTGACATTAGGAACAAGTTATTAGTGTGATCACGATATCCGACCTTATGTACAATCCTCATAGCTTTTTTCTGTAGTGTAATCAATGGGTTTAAAGTGCTTTTATATTCATTTCCCCATATCTCCACACAGTAACTCAAATAGGGTAAGACAAGACAACAATATAGAGAGTATACAACATCCACTGTTCCAGAATATGTTTTGCCCTGCACAATACTGCAATACTCCTTGATACTTTGGATCTAACGTATCTTATATGAGATTTCCAACAGAATTTACTGGGCTTAAAGTGCAGACTCTCAGCTTTAGGTTAAGGGTATTCACATCCAAATTGAAGGAAGGGTTTATGAATTATAGCTGTTTTATATATAATAACCAAATGTAATTAGACAATTGACTCAAAAGCTGTTTCATGGGCCAGTGTGGGCTATTTATTCTATAGGGTTAGGATATATTCTATATCCTAACCCTATGTGCAATATGACAACCCTAGTCGTCTATCTGTACAGTATAGTATAGTGGATAGTGTACATAGCCTTTATTTCTTTATGTAAACCAGCTCCTTCCCTTCTTGTGTTTTTTTTAGTTTTTTTTTTCTTTCCTAGCACTGGAAATTTCGTTGTTTGGTACCTGTACTATAGCAATGACAATAAAGACCATTCATTCATATTCCTTCATTATTTCTTTATCAATTAAGCAGGTAAAAGGTCTGAGTTGATTTGTGGTGGCATACAGAGCCCAAATTATGGAAATTGTGTCACTGTCCAAATACTTCCAGACCTAACTGTATATAAATAAAAGAATGTCAATGACCCCAGGTGTGGGACTTAATTTTTTTTTACAGGTTTGAGGGGTCAGGCAAAGGACTTCAGGCGATCATCGTTGTAATCCATGGAGCAGGGCAGGAACCGTGGTGCAAGGTGCTGGGCTGGAGGTGTCCATGGTGCTGAGTGCCCACTGATGAGCTAAATAAAACATTCTATTTCTGATGAGTCAACAGCACTAGGGCTCCTTCACAAAACCCTTACTGGAATCTTCATACACTCTGTGAATTAGTCTTTACTTTCTGATGAGTCAACAGCACTAACCCCATCCAGTGCGACATGTAGATAGCATATATTTAGAATATGTAAAATGCAAACACCAGAAATGCAAGAAAGTTTATGAGGTATACCAAATGGAATTAATAACAAGTGTTACAACCCTTCTGTCTAGAGTAAAATAAGGGCCTAACAGGGTAGAGTGCAGAATGTACAGGTGTGTTGCAACACAAATGCCCAAAAAAGTGTACAAGGGATCAAATCAATTCAAGTTTTATTTGTATCTCACCATTATATGGTCGAAAATTTGAGCAAAGAACAGAAAAGGAAGCTGAAAGACCATAGAGACAATGTTGAAAGAGCACTTGCGATAAAGTGCAAACAGCAATGATGTCTTGATTGAAGCGCATTGAGTTGCATCTTGTGAGATGCGCTATAGCTGCTATAAACTACAGATAAACCAATCTGCAGACAAACTAAACAGTCTCTCTTTCAATAACTAGTTCCTGAATCTCTCTGGCTTATTAACCATGCGTCCCTTAGATGTTTTAACAGTATTTTTTGGAGTGTCCTCTTGTCTTTTTTCCTGCTGACACCTTGGAGCTTTGAGATGAGGTTTCTCCTCTTGATCACATGACTCTCGAGAAGCTCCTTCCCCTGCTGGATCTTTATCATTGTCTTTCTGTAGTGGCAGCTCTGGTACCAACGGGACATCCTCTTCAGGTAGCTGTGTAGCTGGGTCTTGGCACTGCTGCAGCACTTGACTCCTTTGACGTTTTATCCCAGCAGGGACCACCTCACTATTCTATGGTTTAAGCCGATCATGGTGCATTATCTTTCTGCGCTTCAACCCTTGAATATCGTAGAGGACAGGACCACGGCATCCAGCCACAATCAAGGGGCCCTTCCAAGGTGCTTGAAGCTTGGGGCTTAGTCCCTTCTTTTTCGTGTCATCCTTTACATACACCAAATCTCCAACGCTTTAAGAATGTTCTTGTGCTCGGACATCATACATCTTCTTCTGACGTTCTTGTGCAGTGCGGAGGTGCTCCCTCGCTGTGCTTTGTGCCTCCTTAAGTCCTTCTCCCAGGTTATGAAGGAAATCTGCTACCTCCATTCGGTCAGATTTGAGTTCTGCAGCCCCAGACTGGATATCCTGTGGTTGATGAACTTCTAGGCCAAACATGAGCCTGTTAGGTGTGAACCCTGTGATTGCATGGCATGAGCTGCGGTAGGCTGAGGTGAGTAGTGACAGATGCTCATCCCAGTTCTTTTGGTTCTGGTCCACGTAGCACCGGATCATCTGGAGTAAAGTTCTGTTGAACCTTTCCACCTGTCCGTTAGAGGCAGGGTGGTAGGGGGTGGTCCTTGTCTTTGTGATCTGTAGGAGCTTGCATACATTCTGGAACAGGGAACTCTCAAAATTGCGACCTTGGTCAGTGTGCAACTCGAGGGGGGCTCCAAATCGCGCGATAAAGTCATACACAAGCCTCCTTGCTGTTGTTTCCGCCCCTTGGTCAGGAACAGCAAAGGCTTCGACCCATCGAGTAAACTGGTCAATTATGACGAGAATGTACTTGTTTCCAGAGCTGGATACAGGGAATGGCCCGAGGATGTCTACATGGAGACGGTCCAAAGGTGCTCCAGCTTGGTAGCTTTGCAACTTGGCTCGTTTCACTGGTCCCGTAGTTTTGCATGCATTGCAGTGCTGGCATCTCTTCACAAACAGATGGACTTCTTCACCCATTCCATACCAGTGATAGCTCTGGCGTAAGCGCTCCAGTGTTTTTGCTTCCCCAAGATGACCAGATTGAGGAGGATTATGGCAAGCCTGCAGGACCTCTCTTTGCATGGAAGCTGGAACTAGTAGCAACACGGTTGGGTGTTGGGCTCCTACTCTCTCCCAGGAGTAGTAGAGAACTCCTTGCTGCAGCATGACCTGAGGCCAGCAGAGCCAGAACTTCCTCACTGCAGGGCTCTCAAGCATCACCTGATCTTTAGTAGGCAGTGTCCCTGATTCTTTCCATGTGTGGAGGGTGGAGAGGACAGGATCAGCTTTCTGAAGTTTGGCAAGCTCTTCCAATCTGACTGACTGCAGCCAGTTAACTACTGGAGTCTCCAGCATGGTTGTATGTGGTGGACCTGTTTCCATCGACTGAGTGTTATCACCACTGGTCTCACCAGACTCAATACTCCTAACTGCCAGCGGCACAACATCATCAACATTGTCTTCAAATCTTGTCCACTGCTCATGAAGTCTTCGGCAGTACTTACATCCTTGACATGGTAGATCAGACAAGTTTTTTCCAGCTTGGTAACAGTCACATTTGTCTGAATGTTCTCTGGTTTGCCTTGACATGGCATCAGCATTGCAGTGCTGCCGGCCCGCTCGATGCTCTATGTCAAAGTCATATTGGCTCAACTCTTCCAGCCAGCGAGCCAACTGACCTTCAGGGTATTTGAACCGAAACAGCCAGGTGAGACTGGCATGATCTGTTCGTAGCAGAAACTTCTTGCCCAGTAGGTAGTGGCGGAACGACAGCAAGTAACTCACGTCTGGTAACACAGTACCTCTGCTGAGCTGGTGTAAGATGGCTGCTGGCGTATGTTAGGACTCGCTCTTCTCCCCACTGGAGTTGTGACAGAACAGCTCCAATACTGTGGTTCGAGGCGTCAGTGTCTAGAATGTACTTGCCTCCAACAGTGGGGTATCCCAGCACTGGTGTAGTTGTCAGTTTTTCTTTCAGCTTTGTAAAAGCATCTTGGTGCTCATTTGTCCACAGGAATGTAGCCCCCTTCTTTGAAAGGCTGTGGAGAGGGCTTGCCAGTTCTGCAAAAGCTGGAACAAACTTGCGGTAGTAGTTACACAGTCCAAGAAAAGCTTGCAGCTCCTTCAGGTTGTTGGGTGGCTCCCAGCGCTGTACATCCCTGACCAGAGCTGGGTTTGGGCAGATCCCATCTCCACTCACAATGTGGCCCAGGAAGAGAACTTCCTCTTGAAGCAAGTGACATTTAGAAGGCTTCAGCTTCAACCCATAGCTGTGGAGACACTTGAAGACCTGTGCGAGCCGGTCCAGGCTTTCATCCACTCCCCTGCCAATGACAATGACGTCGTCAAGGTAGATCAGTAATGTTTCCCACTGGAGTCCCCTGAGGACGAGTTCCATTGCCCTCTGAAAGGTGCTTGGGGCATTGCAGAGCCCAAATGGCATGCAGGTGTATTCATAGAGGCCCCATTTGGTGATGAATGCTGTCTTCCCGCGGTCTTGGTCATCCACTGCTATCTGCCAATAGCCAGACTGAAGGTCAAGTGTTGAGAACATTGTAGCTTCCCCAAGAACATCAAGACACTCTTCAATCTTGGGCAAAGGATATGCGTCCTTTACCGTCAGACTGTTCAAGCCGCGGTAATCTATGCACCACCGTACTCCTCCATCCTTCTTGCGTACTAAGACGACCGGAGAGGCCCACTCCGATGATGATGGTGTAACGACACCGGCTTTAAGCATGTCTTGAAGATGTGTTTGCTCTTCACTTTGAAATCCAAGAGGTGCCCTTCTCACTCGCTGGCGCACAGGCTTAGCCGATCCTGTGTCAATCTTGTGTGTGACAGCAGACATGTAACCCAGGTCGGAATCACTTTTGGCAAAGAGGGATTGGTAGGTCACTAGCAGTTGGATAAATTGTTCTTGTTGCTCCTCACTGAGTGCCTCACTAGTAGCACCAACCAGGCTTTGGAGATGTTCAGGTAGTTCAGAGATTGCTGCTACTCTTCCAACCACCAGTGATGGCACACTCTCTGACTCTCCCTCTATGATGGGCTCCACACTTTGCTCAGGTGAACATGATGGCTCCTCAGGATAAGCTTCAACTAAGAGTCCAAGGCATGCTCCTCTTGGCAGGGCCGCTTTGCTGGTCGAGAAGTTGCATAGCCGGACTGGCACCCGCTTCTCCATAGTGGTAACAACACTCCCGGAGACTACATTTTCTGTGATGTTCAAAGGCTCTAGTAGAGCTGGAACACCTGGCCTTGGTTCTTCCACCTCGCCCCAGACCACACATTCAGATGTAGGTGGTATGGTGGTAGTCTCTCCTAGGGTCACTCTGGCAACATGATAGTCTGATCCATCCCCTCGTACTATTTTGGAGGGCACAAGTTCGTTACCGATGAACACCTTACCACGGGTGTGGATGACAACATCATGAGTCTTCATCAGATCCAATCCTATGAGGACAGAGTCACGTATGGGGGCTACGTGTACGTCCCAGTCGATTGTTTTGGATGCAATTTTAAAGGTGACGTTCAGTCCACGTTTTGCTTCCATGCCATCTCCAACTCCCGCATTTAGAAGGTAGGTCTTACGTAGGCTTGTCGGATCACCTCCAGAGAAACTCCTATACAGCTCCTCTGAGATTACTATTGTCTGGGCTCCCGTGTCCACCACAGCCTGTGTTGATTGATTGATTGAGTGATTATACTTTATTGTCCCCGAGGGGAAATTTGTCTTGGGCATGGTACTTTCATGCTTCAAGTGCAACAGAGACGATACATACAACATACAGTAGACAAAGTAAACAACAGGACAGCAACAAACATTGTTGGAATGCCGTTTACTGTCACCGGAATCTGTAGACTCTCACCCTTGTTTTTGGTGCAGCCAATCTGTAGCCCTTGTGGTTTGTGATCTGCATGTAGTCTCCCTTCTGACTGCCCCCGTTGGTCTGGGCCTTTGTCACCGCGGTTACGTGCAGCTGTTGGGCTCGGCGATCTACTGCAGTCCCTCCTGAAGTGTCCTTGTTCTCCACATTTATAACATGGGCCAGCTGCTCCCCGGGTTGGGCTTGGTGACTGGGAGCGCATCCGGCCGGGCTGCACCTGATAATGGTTCTGTGTCCTCTCTAGTGACAAGGGACGTTGTGTTGTTGCTCTAGTTTTATGATGTTCAAACTGCAGCTGTAGATTCCCTACTGTATGTACGAGGGTCTTGACTTGGTCCGTTAGTGTAGCAAACTGGTCAGCAGTTACATACTGAGGGGTCTGTACCCTACGAGAAGTAGGAGTAAAGTCCTCACAGATGTCTCCATCATCAGCCCAAGAAATGCGTCGTGTTCTGTTCTTTATTTCTGTTTCACGTCCCACCGTAGCTTTGAAGTTGTGTTCATGAGCCTCTACACACTTTTGAGCCTCTGCAAGGGAGCATGGATCTCGGTTCATCACTTCATAGGCCACTTTTAGATTTTTTAGACCTTTAAGGAAGGCATCAGTTGCAAGTTGATCTTGCAGCTGGAGATCCACTCCTGGATATGCAAGTGTGACGAGGCGAAAACCAGCTCAGCACAACACAGTGACGTCAACTGACAGGAAATCCAAGGATAGAAAGCTCAGTCCCTCCGTTCCTAGCCATGAGACCAATTTCAACAACTCTCCTGCATTGGTGGATCTTACTCAATCTGGGTCGGGTGATGAGGATGATGTCCAAAATCTCAGTAACAACTTCATTGATCTAGCTGTAGATGAAAGTATTGACAATGAAGAACCCACTTCAAAAGATGCAAGTGAGGAAGAATTGCTAAACAGCAACCATGATTCTCCAATAGACAAGTCTCTTGAGTTGTTATCTGATTGTAAGGCAATAGACATGTCCGTTCAAGAGGTTTTGGATGCATCATAAACTGTGAAAGATGACAATGTTATTGGTTTGGAGAATAGCACAAGCCAGAATGTTTCCTCAGCTATTGATGAAGATGCACCACAACATGTAAATGCATCCCCACAATGGCAGAACTTGTCATTATACTAAGATAATTCCACAATGGAAGAGAGGGACTCTCCTGTCAAATCCATGAAGGACATCCTGCAGATGTCCAAGATGAGCCAAGGGAGTCATGCAGACACACCTTTGAAAATTGATGCTGGGATTGAGGCTTTTGAAGGAAACTTCAATTTACAGTTAGAAGACAGTGCTACTGATATGTTTCCAGAGGAGGATGATATCCATGAGGGGAATTCTGGGTTCCAGATGGATGACAGTTTAAATCCAGATGAAAGGCCTACTAAGAATAGAGCTGTTGAACAGAATGTAGGAACTGCCAGTGACTCCCTTGCATCTGACTCATACCACACCGCAGATAACTCATTTATTACATCTGTCCGAAAAAAGAAACGAGTAGCAGTAATCTATGATAGTGAGGAGGATGAGGAGACACCCCACTTGATGACCAGTGGATTGGATGAATCTTTCAAAGGTGTAGGATCCTCTACACCAAAATCTGTCAGAACCAGTTCCTTCAAGGTCAGGAAAAGCTTTGGATTGAACACCTCTGTGGCCTCAAGACACTCCCTTGTGGAATCAGTAATTGAAGATGTGGAAGACCTCAGTGACACAGAAGATAACACAGACGAAGTTTCACAGGAGCAGTCTAATGATGTAAGTGATGGAGGTGAGAAAGGTGGATCTCATGAGGAGTCCCTCATGGAGGAGGAGGAACCCACTGGGGAAACTTTAAACACTGAGAATGCTGAAGAGAGTGAGGAAGGGGGACTTGAGTCTTTGCATGTTGCTGAATCTGCTGAAGAGAGTGAGGAAGAGGGACTGGAGTCTATGCATGTTGCTGAATCTGCTGAAGAGAGTGAGGAAGAGGGACTTGAGTCTATGCATGTTGCAATTGTTTGAAATGTACATGTTTATTTCATTACAGTGTGTTCTATCGAACTGTCTTTAATTTTTCACTTGTACTTTGATATCGTTGGAGTAATGTATATAATTTACAAATGCAATTTTAAAGGTGACGTTCAGTCCACGTTTTGCTTCCATGCCATCTCCAACTCCCGCATTTAGAAGTACTTGTACTGTTTCTCAGTTTCTCCAGTAAAAAAAAAAGAAAAAAGTTTTAGTAGAAGGCGATAGGGAGAAGGTTTTTCCTTCTATCAGTGGCCCCGGGCCCGAGCTAGATTACTCTTCCTGCAACGAATGGTGGATTGCTGATTCACATGCTTAGTATTCAAATGTATTGATTGTAAGTCGCTTTGGAATAAGGCGTCTGCTAAATGCCAAAAATGTAAATGTAGAAGGTAGGTCTTACGTAGGCTTGTCGGATCACCTCCAGAGAAACTCCTATACAGCTCCTCTGAGATTACTGTTGTCTGGGCTCCCGTGTCCACCACAGCCTGTGTTGGAATGCCGTTTACTGTCACCGGAATCTGTAGACTCTCACCCTTGTTTTTGGTGCAGCCAATCTGTAGCCCTTGTGGTTTGTGATCTGCATGTAGTCTCCCTTCTGAAAAGTCAGTAAAGTCCTCACAGATGTCTCCATCATCAGCCCAAGAAATGCGTTGTGTTCTGTTCTTTATTTCTGTTTCACGTCCCACCGTAGCTTTGAAGTTGTGTTCATGAGCCTCTACACACTTTTGAGCCTCTGCAAGGGAGCATGGATCTCGGTTCATCACTTCATAGGCCACTTTTAGATTTTTTAGACCTTTAAGGAAGGCATCAGTTGCAAGTTGATCTTGCAGCTGGAGATCCACTCCTGGATATGCAAGTGTGACGAGGCGAAAACCAGCTCAGCACAACACAGTGACGTCAACTGACAGGAAATCCAAGGATAGAAAGCTCAGTCCCTCCGTTCCTAGCCATGAGACCAATTTCAACAACTCTCCTGCATTGGTGGATCTTACTCAATCTGGGTCGGGTGATGAGGATGATGTCCAAAATCTCAGTAACAACTTCATTGATCTAGCTGTAGATGAAAGTATTGACAATGAAGAACCCACTTCAAAAGATGCAAGTGAGGAAGAATTGCTAAACAGCAACCATGATTCTTCAATAGACAAGTCTCTTGAGTTGTTATCTGATTGTAAGGCAATAGACATGTCCGTTCAAGAGGTTTTGGATGCATCATCAACTGTGAAAGATGACAATGTTATTGGTTTGGAGAATAGCACAAGCCAGAATGTTTCCTCAGCTATTGATGAAGATGCACCACAACATGTAAATGCATCCCCACAATGGCAGAACTTGTCATTATACTAAGATAATTCCACAATGGAAGAGAGGGACTCTCCTGTCAAATCCATGAAGGACATCCTGCAGATGTCCAAGATGAGCCAAGGGAGTCATGCAGACACACCTTTGAAAATTGATGCTGGGATTGAGGCTTTTGAAGGAAACTTCAATTTACAGTTAGAAGACAGTGCTACTGATATGTTTCCAGAGGAGGATGATATCCATGAGGGGAATTCTGGGTTCCAGATGGATGACAGTTTAAATCCAGATGAAAGGCCTACTAAGAATAGAGCTGTTGAACAGAATGTAGGAACTGCCAGTGACTCCCTTGCATCTGACTCATACCACAGCGCAGATAACTCATTTATTACATCTGTCCGAAAAAAGAAACGAGTAGCAGTAATCTATGATAGTGAGGAGGATGAGGAGACACCCCACTTGATGACCAGTGGATTGGATGAATCTTTCAAAGGTGTAGGATCCTCTACACCAAAATCTGTCAGAACCAGTTCCTTCAAGGTCAGGAAAAGCTTTGGATTGAACACCTCTGTAGCCTCAAGACGCTCCCTTGTGGAATCAGTAATTGAAGATGTGGAAGACCTCAGTGACACAGAAGATAACACAGACGAAGTTTCACAGGAGCAGTCTAATGATGTAAGTGATGGAGGTGAGAAAGGTGGATCTCATGAGGAGTCCCTCATGGAGGAGGAGGAACCCACTGGGGAAACTTTAAACACTGAGAATGCTGAAGAGAGTGAGGAAGGGGGACTTGAGTCTTTGCATGTTGCTGAATCTGCTGAAGAGAGTGAGGAAGAGGGACTGGAGTCTATGCATGTTGCTGAATCTGCTGAAGAGAGTGAGGAAGAGGGACTTGAGTCTATGCATGTTGCAATTGTTTGAAATGTACATGTTTATTTCATTACAGTGTGTTCTATCGAACTGTCTTTAATTTTTCACTTGTACTTTGATATCGTTGGAGTAATGTATATAATTTACAAATGCAATTTTAAAGGTGACGTTCAGTCCACGTTTTGCTTCCATGCCATCTCCAACTCCCGCATTTAGAAGTACTTGTACTGTTTCTCAGTTTCTCCAGTAAAAAAAAAAAAAAAAAACGTTTTAGTAGAAGGCGATAGGGAGAAGGTTTTTCCTTCTATCAGTGGCCCCGGGCCCGAGCTAGATTACTCTTCCTGCAACGAATGGTGGATTGCTGATTCACATGCTTAGTATTCAAATGTATTGATTGTAAGTCGCTTTGGAATAAGGCGTCTGCTAAATGCCAAAAATGTAAATGTAGAAGGTAGGTCTTACGTAGGCTTGTCGGATCACCTCCAGAGAAACTCCTATACAGCTCCTCTGAGATTACTGTTGTCTGGGCTCCCGTGTCCACCACAGCCTGTGTTGGAATGCCGTTTACTGTCACCGGAATCTGTAGACTCTCACCCTTGTTTTTGGTGCAGCCAATCTGTAGCCCTTGTGGTTTGTGATCTGCATGTAGTCTCCCTTCTGAAAAGTCAGTAAAGTCCTCACAGATGTCTCCATCATCAGCCCAAGAAATGCGTCGTGTTCTGTTCTTTATTTCTGTTTCACGTCCCACCGTAGCTTTGAAGTTGTGTTAATGAGCCTCTACACACTTTTGAGCCTCTGCAAGGGAGCATGGATCTCGGTTCATCACTTCATAGGCCACTTTTAGATTTTTTTAGACCTTTAAGGAAGGCATCAGTTGCAAGTTGATCTTGCAGCTGGAGATCCACTCCTGGATATGCAAGTGTGACGAGGCGAAAACCAGCTCAGCACAACACAGTGACGTCAACTGACAGGAAATCCAAGGATAGAAAGCTCAGTCCCTCCGTTCCTAGCCATGAGACCAATTTCAAAAACTCTCCTGCATTGGTGGATCTTACTCAATCTGGGTCGGGTGATGAGGATGATGTCCAAAATCTCAGTAACAACTTCATTGATCTAGCTGTAGATGAAAGTATTGACAATGAAGAACCCACTTCAAAAGATGCAAGTGAGGAAGAATTGCTAAACAGCAACCATGATTCTCCAATAGACAAGTCTCTTGAGTTGTTATCTGATTGTAAGGCAATAGACATGTCCGTTCAAGAGGTTTTGGATGCATCATCAACTGTGAAAGATGACAATGTTATTGGTTTGGAGAATAGCACAAGCCAGAATGTTTCCTCAGCTATTGATGAAGATGCACCACAACATGTAAATGCATCCCCACAATGGCAGAACTTGTCATTATACTAAGATAATTCCACAATGGAAGAGAGGGACTCTCCTGTCAAATCCATGAAGGACATCCTGCAGATGTCCAAGATGAGCCAAGGGAGTCATGCAGACACACCTTTGAAAATTGATGCTGGGATTGAGGCTTTTGAAGGAAACTTCAATTTACAGTTAGAAGACAGTGCTACTGATATGTTTCCAGAGGAGGATGATATCCATGAGGGGAATTCTGGGTTCCAGATGGATGACAGTTTAAATCCAGATGAAAGGCCTACTAAGAATAGAGCTGTTGAACAGAATGTAAGAACTGCCAGTGACTCCCTTGCATCTGACTCATACCACACCGCAGATAACTCATTTATTACATCTGTCCGAAAAAAGAAACGAGTAGCAGTAATCTATGATAGTGAGGAGGATGAGGAGACACCCCACTTGATGACCAGTGGATTGGATGAATCTTTCAAAGGTGTAGGATCCTCTACACCAAAATCTGTCAGAACCAGTTCCTTCAAGGTCAGGAAAAGCTTTGGATTGAACACCTCTGTGGCCTCAAGACACTCCCTTGTGGAATCAGTAATTGAAGATGTGGAAGACCTCAGTGACACAGAAGATAACACAGACGAAGTTTCACAGGAGCAGTCTAATGATGTAAGTGATGGAGGTGAGAAAGGTGGATCTCATGAGGAGTCCCTCATGGAGGAGGAGGAACCCACTGGGGAAACTTTAAACACTGAGAATGCTGAAGAGAGTGAGGAAGGGGGACTTGAGTCTTTGCATGTTGCTGAATCTGCTGAAGAGAGTGAGGAAGAGGGACTGGAGTCTATGCATGTTGCTGAATCTGCTGAAGAGAGTGAGGAAGAGGGACTTGAGTCTATGCATGTTGCAATTGTTTGAAATGTACATGTTTATTTCATTACAGTGTGTTCTATCGAACTGTCTTTAATTTTTCACTTGTACTTTGATATCGTTGGAGTAATGTATATAATTTACAAATGCAATTTTAAAGGTGACGTTCAGTCCACGTTTTGCTTCCATGCCATCTCCAACTCCCGCATTTAGAAGTACTTGTACTGTTTCTCAGTTTCTCCAGTAAAAAAAAAAGAAAAAAGTTTTAGTAGAAGGCGATAGGGAGAAGGTTTTTCCTTCTATCAGTGGCCCCGGGCCCGAGCTAGATTACTCTTCCTGCAACGAATGGTGGATTGCTGATTCACATGCTTAGTATTCAAATGTATTGATTGTAAGTCGCTTTGGAATAAGGCGTCTGCTAAATGCCAAAAATGTAAATGTAGAAGGTAGGTCTTACGTAGGCTTGTCGGATCACCTCCAGAGAAACTCCTATACAGCTCCTCTGAGATTACTGTTGTCTGGGCTCCCGTGTCCACCACAGCCTGTGTTGGAATGCCGTTTACTGTCACCGGAATCTGTAGACTCTCACCCTTGTTTTTGGTGCAGCCAATCTGTAGCCCTTGTGGTTTGTGATCTGCATGTAGTCTCCCTTCTGAAAAGTCAGTAAAGTCCTCACAGATGTCTCCATCATCAGCCCAAGAAATGCGTCGTGTTCTGTTCTTTATTTCTGTTTCACGTCCCACCGTAGCTTTGAAGTTGTGTTCATGAGCCTCTACACACTTTTGAGCCTCTGGAAGGGAGCATGGATCTCGGTTCATCACTTCATAGGCCACTTTTAGATTTTTTAGACCTTTAAGGAAGGCATCAGTTGCAAGTTGATCTTGCAGCTGGAGATCCACTCCTGGATATGCAAGTGTGACGAGGCGAAAACCAGCTCAGCACAACACAGTGACGTCAACTGACAGGAAATCCAAGGATAGAAAGCTCAGTCCCTCCGTTCCTAGCCATGAGACCAATTTCAACAACTCTCCTGCATTGGTGGATCTTACTCAATCTGGGTCGGGTGATGAGGATGATGTCCAAAATCTCAGTAACAACTTCATTGATCTAGCTGTAGATGAAAGTATTGACAATGAAGAACCCACTTCAAAAGATGCAAGTGAGGAAGAATTGCTAAACAGCAACCATGATTCTTCAATAGACAAGTCTCTTGAGTTGTTATCTGATTGTAAGGCAATAGACATGTCCGTTCAAGAGGTTTTGGATGCATCATCAACTGTGAAAGATGACAATGTTATTGGTTTGGAGAATAGCACAAGCCAGAATGTTTCCTCAGCTATTGATGAAGATGCACCACAACATGTAAATGCATCCCCACAATGGCAGAACTTGTCATTATACTAAGATAATTCCACAATGGAAGAGAGGGACTCTCCTGTCAAATCCATGAAGGACATCCTGCAGATGTCCAAGATGAGCCAAGGGAGTCATGCAGACACACCTTTGAAAATTGATGCTGGGATTGAGGCTTTTGAAGGAAACTTCAATTTACAGTTAGAAGACAGTGCTACTGATATGTTTCCAGAGGAGGATGATATCCATGAGGGGAATTCTGGGTTCCAGATGGATGACAGTTTAAATCCAGATGAAAGGCCTACTAAGAATAGAGCTGTTGAACAGAATGTAGGAACTGCCAGTGACTCCCTTGCATCTGACTCATACCACAGCGCAGATAACTCATTTATTACATCTGTCCGAAAAAAGAAACGAGTAGCAGTAATCTATGATAGTGAGGAGGATGAGGAGACACCCCACTTGATGACCAGTGGATTGGATGAATCTTTCAAAGGTGTAGGATCCTCTACACCAAAATCTGTCAGAACCAGTTCCTTCAAGGTCAGGAAAAGCTTTGGATTGAACACCTCTGTAGCCTCAAGACGCTCCCTTGTGGAATCAGTAATTGAAGATGTGGAAGACCTCAGTGACACAGAAGATAACACAGACGAAGTTTCACAGGAGCAGTCTAATGATGTAAGTGATGGAGGTGAGAAAGGTGGATCTCATGAGGAGTCCCTCATGGAGGAGGAGGAACCCACTGGGGAAACTTTAAACACTGAGAATGCTGAAGAGAGTGAGGAAGGGGGACTTGAGTCTTTGCATGTTGCTGAATCTGCTGAAGAGAGTGAGGAAGAGGGACTGGAGTCTATGCATGTTGCTGAATCTGCTGAAGAGAGTGAGGAAGAGGGACTTGAGTCTATGCATGTTGCAATTGTTTGAAATGTACATGTTTATTTCATTACAGTGTGTTCTATCGAACTGTCTTTAATTTTTCACTTGTACTTTGATATCGTTGGAGTAATGTATATAATTTACAAATGCAATTTTAAAGGTGACGTTCAGTCCACGTTTTGCTTCCATGCCATCTCCAACTCCCGCATTTAGAAGTACTTGTACTGTTTCTCAGTTTCTCCAGTAAAAAAAAAAAAAAAAAACGTTTTAGTAGAAGGCGATAGGGAGAAGGTTTTTCCTTCTATCAGTGGCCCCGGGCCCGAGCTAGATTACTCTTCCTGCAACGAATGGTGGATTGCTGATTCACATGCTTAGTATTCAAATGTATTGATTGTAAGTCGCTTTGGAATAAGGCGTCTGCTAAATGCCAAAAATGTAAATGTAGAAGGTAGGTCTTACGTAGGCTTGTCGGATCACCTCCAGAGAAACTCCTATACAGCTCCTCTGAGATTACTGTTGTCTGGGCTCCCGTGTCCACCACAGCCTGTGTTGGAATGCCGTTTACTGTCACCGGAATCTGTAGACTCTCACCCTTGTTTTTGGTGCAGCCAATCTGTAGCCCTTGTGGTTTGTGATCTGCATGTAGTCTCCCTTCTGAAAAGTCAGTAAAGTCCTCACAGATGTCTCCATCATCAGCCCAAGAAATGCGTCGTGTTCTGTTCTTTATTTCTGTTTCACGTCCCACCGTAGCTTTGAAGTTGTGTTAATGAGCCTCTACACACTTTTGAGCCTCTGCAAGGGAGCATGGATCTCGGTTCATCACTTCATAGGCCACTTTTAGATTTTTTTAGACCTTTAAGGAAGGCATCAGTTGCAAGTTGATCTTGCAGCTGGAGATCCACTCCTGGATATGCAAGTGTGACGAGGCGAAAACCAGCTCAGCACAACACAGTGACGTCAACTGACAGGAAATCCAAGGATAGAAAGCTCAGTCCCTCCGTTCCTAGCCATGAGACCAATTTCAACAACTCTCCTGCATTGGTGGATCTTACTCAATCTGGGTCGGGTGATGAGGATGATGTCCAAAATCTCAGTAACAACTTCATTGATCTAGCTGTAGATGAAAGTATTGACAATGAAGAACCCACTTCAAAAGATGCAAGTGAGGAAGAATTGCTAAACAGCAACCATGATTCTCCAATAGACAAGTCTCTTGAGTTGTTATCTGATTGTAAGGCAATAGACATGTCCGTTCAAGAGGTTTTGGATGCATCATCAACTGTGAAAGATGACAATGTTATTGGTTTGGAGAATAGCACAAGCCAGAATGTTTCCTCAGCTATTGATGAAGATGCACCACAACATGTAAATGCATCCCCACAATGGCAGAACTTGTCATTATACTAAGATAATTCCACAATGGAAGAGAGGGACTCTCCTGTCAAATCCATGAAGGACATCCTGCAGATGTCCAAGATGAGCCAAGGGAGTCATGCAGACACACCTTTGAAAATTGATGCTGGGATTGAGGCTTTTGAAGGAAACTTCAATTTACAGTTAGAAGACAGTGCTACTGATATGTTTCCAGAGGAGGATGATATCCATGAGGGGAATTCTGGGTTCCAGATGGATGACAGTTTAAATCCAGATGAAAGGCCTACTAAGAATAGAGCTGTTAAACAGAATGTAGGTGTAATAAATCACGGAGGACTCAACTCAAGGGTTCGTTAACTTTAGATATTCAATACTCCCGGCTCACAGTCACATGGCATACAGACACAGTAGCATGACTTATATACCCTCTACTGTCGTAACTCACGCATATCTGTTTACGTCTGTGTCGTGCATAGAGCCACCCCTCCTAAATTTCGTTGTTTGGTACCTGTACTGTAGCAATGACAATAAAGTCCATTCATTCATTCATTCATTCATTCATTCATTACGTATTGTAGTCACGTCAATACTATGACATCTCCCCCTTTTCGTTTCTTTCCTTGAAGTAAACAACAGATGAACATTCTGTAAAACAATGTTATTCTATCACAATCAATAAACAATAATATCAATCAACATTTGGATTAGCAAATAATTATCAAATGAACGGTTCACATTCTGGAACTCTTTTGACATTCAGTGTTGTGGTTTTACCACCAGGAACTCTTTTCCCTTCACTTCCCCCCCCCCAAAAAAAGAAAGTCATGAGAGGACTTGTTAACTCACAAGTCCAGTCTGACAACCGGTCTGGAGATCCGTCCAGACCTGGTCTGTGACAGTCCTTCGGCACCAGCAGGTATGCTGATACTGGCGTTACCTGGCTCCTGACTGGTGTCCTCACGAACAGGTGAGGCAGGTGCTGTGTCCCCAGCTGGCTGTGGAGCAGGAACTGCCTGGAGGTGGCGTCGGTTGCGGCGGTGTGACACCCCCTGCTGTGTCTCGATGAGATAAGAGCGTGGCGTGACACTCTCGCTGGTCACGACTGCAGGAGCTGTCCAGGTTTTCTGGTGGTCCAGTTTTGTGAGGACCTTACCACCAGGCTGTAGTGGAGGTAGGGGTCTCGCCCCATGTCGTCGGTTGTAGTAGAAGGCTTGCTTCCTCTTTTCAGCCTCGTCCTTCTGCTTGATCTGCTGTTTGTCAGGCCATGAGGGTTGCAGGTTCCCCTCGATGGTCGGTAGAGTCGTCCGGATCTTCCGGCCCATTAGAAGTTCAGCTGGGCTGGCCCCCGTTGTACTGCAGGGCGTCGACCTGTAGCACATGAGTGCGATGAGAGGGTCTTTCTGTTTCAGGATTCGCTTAGCAACCTGGACCGCCCTTTCTGCATGACCGTTCCCCTGTGCGTTGTGTGGGCTCGAAGTAATGTGTTCGAAGTCGAGCTTACGTGCCAGGTTTCGAAACTCAGCGCTCGAGAATTGAGGTCCATTGTCGCTGACAACCACATCTGGGATGCCGTAGCGGGCGCATGTTCCTTTGAGCTTCAAAGCAACTTGAGTACTGGTTGTCGTCGTCATGTGCAGTATCTCAATATACCTTGAGTAGTAGTCTGAGATGACTAGGTAGTTCTGCTTGTTGTGCTCACAGAGGTCTAGAGCTATACGCTGCCATGGTCTGTCGGGGAGCGGAGTAGATATCAACGGCTCCTTCTGCTGTGCTCTTCTCAACTCACAACAGGACTGACACGAATAGACAATGTTCTTGAGCTGTGTGGAAATGCCGGGCCACCAGACCGAGGCGTTCGCCCTGTCCCTACACTTTGAGAGTCCTTGATGTCCATCGTGGATTCTATCGAGGATGTCTGCTCTCATTGTCGCTGGTATCACTATGCGGCTTCCTCTGACGACGAACCTGTCGTACTCTGAAAGTTCATCTCGTGTAGCGAAGTACTCACGTATGTCACTTGGTACTTGGTATGCGTGCTCAGGCCATCCTGACCTGATGTACCTGATCACCGTTTGCAGCCTCTCGTCGGCCGCAGTAGCTGCTCGTATGCTGTCCATCTTTCGTGGGCTAGCTGGCACACTGTCCATGACAGCTGCGATGTAACACTCCACCTCAGAGTGTGTGTCTCTCCCGTTCTCAGCGTGGCTCAGAGGGCTCCTTGACAGTGTGTCTGCCACTACAAGGGTCTTCCCAGGCGCATAACTAGCTACTGGCTTAAAGCGCATGAGCCGCATGAGAAGTCTCTGGCACCTTAGTGGGACGTTTTCCAAGTCCTTACTGTTCATTAGTGGGACCAGGGGCTTGTGGTCGGTCACTAGATCGAAGGTCTCGAGGCCGTAGAGGTATTTCTCAAACCTCTCACAGGCCCAGACACTCGCCAGACATTCTTTCTCAATCTGAGCGTATCTGGTTTCCGCATCCGTCAGCCTCCTGGAACAGTATGCGACTGGCTTCCAATCCTTTCCATGGAGCTGCAGCAGCACGCCGCCGAGCCCGTAGCTGCTTGCATCAGCTGAGACTGCAGTGGGTCGGTTGGCGTCGTAGAATACCAATACTGGTGATGTCATCAGGAGCTCTTTCACCTTCTCAAAGGCTGTGTGTTGTGCTGGGCCCCAGTGTCAGTACGTATGCAGAGAGTGAGAATAAAGCGCACATGATTGTTTTTCTACCGGCAAAACGACTACATCGTCCAGTTATTGCCGTCACTCCTACATTGGTGACCCTGGTTTTCTCTCGAACGTTTTCGGAGATCATTGAACATGACAACAAACGCAGTTTCACTCAAGCTGCCCGAGTTTTGGGAACAAAATGCCATAGCATGGTTTGCACAAGCTGAAGCTCAATTCGCCCTCAGGGATGTTACCGTGGATAATACCAAATACTACTACGTGGTAGCAGCTCTAACCAATTCAACTGCAGCGAGAGTGGTGAGTCTTATTGAAAACCCACCGGCACAGCACAAATATGTTACCTTGAAGGCACACCTCATAGATACTTTTTGTCTGTCTGAATCTGAACGTGCACGCCAGCTCCTCTCTCTCCCTGGGCTCGGTGACACAAAACCCTCTGAACTGATGGACCACATGCTAGCTCTGCTGGGCGACCATCAGCCGTGTTTTCTTTTTAAAGAGTTTTTTTTGCAACAGTTGCCAGACCAGGTTCGTTTTTCTATGGCTAATTCAATCAAAACAGACTTTCGTCAGCTAGCCAAGGAAGCGGATATATTTTTCTCAGCTGGGAAGAGGTGTTTTACATCCACCATGGATGAGTATGGGTTCCAACCACTGTCCATCTCCGCTACTGCTGGGGCCCACCGGGTGAGGCCGTCGGGGTTGTGCTTTTACCATGCAAAATTCGGGAACAAAGCTAAGAAGTGCCTACCACCATGCAACTTCAGTGTGTCGGGAAACGCACAGGCCGCCACTCATTAGCAGCTGTGGGTGCCGGCCATTCTGCAGGCTTGCTGTACGTCACTGACTCCCTCTCTGGCCGCCGGTTTCTATGTGACACGGGGGCCCAGGTGAGCGTGCTGCCTGTATCGGCAATAGACATTAAAACAGCGAAACGAGGGCCCTCCCTTGAGGCTGCCAATGACTACCTTCGGGGCCCTCCCTTGAGGCTGCCAATGACTACCTTCGGCAGGCGCACTGTGGGTTTGTGTTTTGCTGACCAGCGTTTTACCTGGAGTTTTGTGTTGGCCAAAGTGTCTACTCCCCTCTTAGGCGCTGACTTTCTCTGCGCTAACAGCCTCCTGGTGGACGTGGGGAACCGCCGACTCGTCAACGCGGAGACGTTCGGCTCTTTGTCATGTGAGCGCAGTGCCGCAGCCACAATGAAGCTGTCCAGTGCTGTCTCGCCGGCTGATGAGTTCTCCCCTCTTCTATTGGAGTTCTCAGACATCACAACACCTACCTTCTCGGCCGCTGCCACCAAACACGGCGTCATGCATTACATCTCCACGGAAGGCCCACCAGTGCATGCCAGGGCCCGTCGCCTCGACCCACACAAGCTCACCATCGCGAAGGAGGAGTTTGCAGCCATGGAGGCACTTGGCATCATTCGCCGTTCTGACAGTCCCTGGGCCAGCAGGGACCAAACAGCAACCATGATTCTCCAATAGACAAGTCTCTTGAGTTGTTATCTGATTGTAAGGCAATAGACATGTCCGTTCAAGAGGTTTTGGATGCATCATCAACTGTGAAAGATGACAATGTTATTGGTTTGGAGAATAGCACAAGCCAGAATGTTTCCTCAGCTGTTGATGAAGATGCACCACAACATGTAAATGCATCCCCACAATGGCAGAACTTGTCATTATACCGAGATAATTCCACTATGGAAGAGAGGGACTCTCCTGTCAAATCCATGAAGGACATCCTGCAGATGTCCAAGATGAGCCAAGGGAGTCATGCAGACACACCTTTGAAAATTGATGCTGGGATTGAGGCTTTTGAAGGAAACGTCAATTTACAGTTAGAAGACAGTGCTACTGATATGTTTCCAGAGGAGGATGATATCCATGAGGGGAATTCTGGGTTCCAGATGGATGACAGTTTAAATCCAGATGAAAGGCCTACTAAGAATAGAGCTGTTGAACAGAATGTAGGAACTGCCAGTGACTCCCTTGCATCTGACTCATACCACACCGCAGATAACTCATTTATTACATCTGTCCGAAAAAAGAAACGAGTAGCAGTAATCTATGATAGTGAGGAGGATGAGGAGACACCCCACTTGATGACCAGTGGATTGGAAGAATCTTTCAAAGGTGTAGGATCCTCTACACCAAAATCTGTCAGAACCAGTTCCTTCAAGGTCAGGAAAAGCTTTGGATTGAACACCTCTGTGGCCTCAAGACGCTCCCTTGTGGAATCAGTAATTGAAGATGTGGAAGACCTCAGTGACACAGAAGATAACACAGACGAAGTTTCACAGGAGCAGTCTAATGATGTAAGTGATGGAGGTGAGAAAGGTGGATCTCATGAGGAGTCCCTCATGGAGGAGGAGGAACCCACTGGGGAAACTTTAAACACTGAGAATGCTGAAGAGAGTGAGGAAGGGGGACTTGAGTCTTTGCATGTTGCTGAATCTGCTGAAGAGAGTGAGGAAGAGGGACTGGAGTCTATGCATGTTGCTGAATCTGCTGAAGAGAGTGAGGAAGAGGGACTTGAGTCTATGCATGTTGCAATTGTTTGAAATGTACATGTTTATTTCATTACAGTGTGTTCTATCGAACTGTCTTTAATTTTTCACTTGTACTTTGACATCGTTGGAGTAATGTATATAATTTACAAATGCAATTTTAAAGGTGACGTTCAGTCCACGTTTTGCTTCCATGCCATCTCCAACTCCCGCATTTAGAAGTACTTGTACTGTTTCTCAGTTTCTCCAGTAAAAAAAAAAGTTTTAGTAGAAGGCGATAGGGAGAAGGTTTTTCCTTCTATCAGTGGCCCCGGGCCCGAGCTAGATTACTCTTCCTGCAACGAATGGTGGATTGCTGATTCACATGCTTAGTATTCAAATGTATTGATTGTAAGTCGCTTTGGAATAAGGCGTCTGCTAAATGCCAAAAATGTAAATGTAGAAGGTAGGTCTTACGTAGGCTTGTCGGATCACCTCCAGAGAAACTCCTATACAGCTCCTCTGAGATTACTGTTGTCTGGGCTCCCGTGTCCACCACAGCCTGTGTTGGAATGCCGTTTACTGTCACCGGAATCTGTAGACTCTCACCCTTGTTTTTGGTGCAGCCAATCTGTAGCCCTTGTGGTTTGTGATCTGCATGTAGTCTCCCTTCTGACTGCCCCCGTTGGTCTGGGCCTTTGTCACCGCGGTTACGTGCAGCTGTTGGGCTCGGCGATCTACTGCAGTCCCTCCTGAAGTGTCCTTGTTCTCCACATTTATAACATGGGCCAGCTGCTCCCCGGGTTGGGCTTGGTGACTGGGAGCGCATCCGACCGGGCTGCACCTGATAATGGTTCTGTGTCCTCTCTAGTGACAGGGGACATTGTGTTGTTGCTCTAGTTTTATGATGTTCAAACTGCAGCTGTAGATTCCCTACTGTATGTATGAGGGTCTTGACTTGGTCCGTTAGTGTAGCAAACTGGTCAGCAGTTACATACTGAGGGGTCTGTACCCTACGAGAAGTAGGAGTAAAGTCCTCACAGATGTCTCCATCATCAGCCCAAGAAATGCGTCGTGTTCTGTTCTTTATTTCTGTTTCACGTCCCACCGTAGCTTTGAAGTTGTGTTCATGAGCCTCTACACACTTTTGAGCCTCTGCAAGGGAGCATGGATCTCGGTTCATAACTTCATAGGCCACTTTTAGATTTTTTAGACCTTTAAGGAAGGCATCAGTTGCAAGTTGATCTTGCAGCTGGAGATCCACTCCTGGATATGCAAGTGTGACGAGGCGAAAACCAGCTCAGCACAACACAGTGACGTCAACTGACAGGAAATCCAAGGATAGAAAGCTCAGTCCCTCCGTTCCTAGCCATGAGACCAATTTCAACAACTCTCCTGCATTGGTGGATCTTACTCAATCTGGGTCGGGTGATGAGGATGATGTCCAAAATCTCAGTAACAACTTCATTGATCTAGCTGTAGATGAAAGTATTGACAATGAAGAACCCACTTCAAAAGATGCAAGTGAGGAAGAATTGCTAAACAGCAACCATGATTCTTCAATAGACAAGTCTCTTGAGTTGTTATCTGATTGTAAGGCAATAGACATGTCCGTTCAAGAGGTTTTGGATGCATCATCAACTGTGAAAGATGACAATGTTATTGGTTTGGAGAATAGCACAAGCCAGAATGTTTCCTCAGCTATTGATGAAGATGCACCACAACATGTAAATGCATCCCCACAATGGCAGAACTTGTCATTATACTAAGATAATTCCACAATGGAAGAGAGGGACTCTCCTGTCAAATCCATGAAGGACATCCTGCAGATGTCCAAGATGAGCCAAGGGAGTCATGCAGACACACCTTTGAAAATTGATGCTGGGATTGAGGCTTTTGAAGGAAACTTCAATTTACAGTTAGAAGACAGTGCTACTGATATGTTTCCAGAGGAGGATGATATCCATGAGGGGAATTCTGGGTTCCAGATGGATGACAGTTTAAATCCAGATGAAAGGCCTACTAAGAATAGAGCTGTTGAACAGAATGTAGGTGTAATAAATCACGGAGGACTCAACTCAAGGGTTCGTTAACTTTAGATATTCAATACTCCCGGCTCACAGTCACATGGCATACAGACACAGTAGCATGACTTATATACCCTCTACTGTCGTAACTCACGCATATCTGTTTACGTCTGTGTCGTGCATAGATTACGTATTGTAGTCACGTCAATACTATGACATCTCCCCCTTTTCGTTTCTTTCCTTGAAGTAAACAACAGATGAACATTCTGTAAAACAATGTTATTCTATCACAATCAATAAACAATAATATCAATCAACATTTGGATTAGCAAATAATTATCAAATGAACGGTTCACATTCTGGAACTCTTTTGACATTCAGTATTGTGGTTTTACCACCAGGAACTCTTTTCCCTTCACTTCCCCCCCCCCAAAAAAAGAAAGTCATGAGAGGACTTGTTAACTCACAAGTCCAGTCTGACAACCGGTCTGGAGATCCGTCCAGTAGCTGCTAGCTGGCACACTGTCCATGACAGCTGCGATGTAACACTCCACCTCAGAGTGTGTGTCTCTCCCGTTCTCAGCGTGGCTCAGAGGGCTCCTTGACAGTGTGTCTGCCACTACAAGGGTCTTCCCAGGCGCATAACTAGCTACTGGCTTAAAGCGCATGAGCCGCATGAGAAGTCTCTGGCACCTTAGTGGGACGTTGTCCAAGTCCTTACTGTTCATTAGTGGGACCAGGGGCTTGTGGTCGGTCACTAGATCGAAGGTCTCGAGGCCGTAGAGGTATTTCTCAAACCTCTCACAGGCCCAGACACTCGCCAGACATTCTTTCTCGATCTGAGCGTATCTGGTTTCCGCATCCGTCAGCCTCCTGGAACAGTATGCGACTGGCTTCCAATCCTTTCCATGGAGCTGCAGCAGCACGCCGCCGAGCCCGTAGCTGCTTGCATCAGCTGAGACTGCAGTGGGTCGGTTGGCGTCGTAGAATACCAATACTGGTGATGTCATCAGGAGCTCTTTCACCTTCTCAAAGGCTGTGTGTTGTGCTGGGCCCCAGTGTCAGTACGTATGCAGAGAGTGAGAATAAAGCGCACATGATTGTTTTTCTACCGGCAAAACGACTACATCGTCCAGTTATTGCTGTCACTCCTACATTGGTGACCCTGGTTTTCTCTCGAACGTTTTCGGAGATCATTGAACATGACAACAAATGCAGTTTCACTCAAGCTGCCCGAGTTTTGGGAACAAAATGCCATAGCATGGTTTGCACAAGCTGAAGCTCAATTCGCCCTCAGGGATGTTACCGTGGATAATACCAAATACTACTACGTGGTAGCAGCTCTAACCAATTCAACTGCAGCGAGAGTGGTGAGTCTTATTGAAAACCCACCGGCACAGCACAAATATGTTACCTTGAAGGCACACCTCATAGATACTTTTTGTCTGTCTGAATCTGAACGTGCACGCCAGCTCCTCTCTCTCCCTGGGCTCGGTGACACAAAACCCTCTGAACTGATGGACCACATGCTAGCTCTGCTGGGCGACCATCAGCCGTGTTTTCTTTTTAAAGAGTTTTTTTTGCAACAGTTGCCAGACCAGGTTCGTTTTTCTATGGCTAATTCAATCAAAACAGACTTTCGTCAGCTAGCCAAGGAAGCGGATATATTTTTCTCAGCTGGGAAGAGGTGTTTTACATCCACCATGGATGAGTATGGGTTCCAACCACTGTCCATCTCCGCTACTGCTGGGGCCCGCCGGGTGAGTCTATGCATGTTGCTGAATCTGATATTGGAGAGGAGGAAGAAAGTAGTCTGGAGGAATCTACCAATGATCTTGAACTTGCTTCTGATGAAAGAATGGACCAGTGTACTACTGGCAGAGATTGCACATTGCTAAAAGCTGAACCCCTCAACAGTGATTCCCCATCTGTGACGGAGGGGAAGAGGTATGAAACCTTAGTGAATATGGGAAAGCAATGTTACACTGAAGGGAAATTACAAGATGCGCTGAGTTTCTTTTTGAAGGCAATTGACATCAGAAGTGGTGATCCTGAAATTCAGCTTATGACAATACAACTATACCGGCAAGTCAGTAAATGAAGAGTTAAAATACCTTCTCTAAAATTTAGGACATCCCTCAGTCACTGCAGACTCTGAAATTGTTTGAAATGTGAGGAGAGATGGATCTCACTTTTCCAGACCAGCAAGCACTACTCTGTGTTTCTCCTGACCACTCAAGTGGGAGGAGTTGGCATCACATTAACAGCGGCAAACAGAGTTGTTATTTTTGATCCCAGTTGGAATCCAGCCACTGACGCCCAGGCTGTTGACAGGGCCTATCGCATTGGACAAACTGAAAATGTCATTATATACAGACTGATCACTTGTGGCACAGTGGAGGAGAAGATATACAGACGGCAGGTGTTCAAAGACTCCTTGATCAGACAGACCACCGGGGACAAGAAAAATCCATTCCGGTACTTCAGCAAACAAGACTTGAAAGAACTTTTCACACTGCAGGACACGCGATCTTCATCAACACAGTTGCAGTTGCAGTCACTGCACTCCAGACAAAGGCGCACAGATACTCAGTTGGATGAGCACATTGCCACCCTTCACTCCATGGAGATATTTGGGATCTCTGATCATGACCTCATGTTCTCAAAAGAAGTGGATAACCATGAAGATGCCCCTGAGGATCAAGAAGCACACCACTACATACAGAACAGGGTGCAAAAAGCTCAGGACCTGATGAAGGCTGAGTCAGAGTTGCATATGCAGCTAGCTGACAGCATTGCATCAAACACAGAGCCAGCCTGGTTGCGAAAACCAGCTCAGCACAACACAGTGACGTCAACTGACAGGAAATCCAAGGATAGAAAGCTCAGTCCCTCCGTTCCTAGCCATGAGACCAATTTCAACAACTCTCCTGCATTGGTGGATCTTACTCAATCTGGGTCGGGTGATGAGGATGATGTCCAAAATCTCAGTAACAACTTCATTGATCTAGCTGTAGATGAAAGTATTGACAATGAAGAACCCACTTCAAAAGATGCAAGTGAGGAAGAATTGCTAAACAGCAACCATGATTCTCCAATAGACAAGTCTCTTGAGTTGTTATCTGATTGTAAGGCAATAGACATGTCCGTTCAAGAGGTTTTGGATGCATCATCAACTGTGAAAGATGACAATGTTATTGGTTTGGAGAATAGCACAAGCCAGAATGTTTCCTCAGCTGTTGATGAAGATGCACCACAACATGTAAATGCATCCCCACAATGGCAGAACTTGTCATTATACCGAGATAATTCCACTATGGAAGAGAGGGACTCTCCTGTCAAATCCATGAAGGACATCCTGCAGATGTCCAAGATGAGCCAAGGGAGTCATGCAGACACACCTTTGAAAATTGATGCTGGGATTGAGGCTTTTGAAGGAAACGTCAATTTACAGTTAGAAGACAGTGCTACTGATATGTTTCCAGAGGAGGATGATATCCATGAGGGGAATTCTGGGTTCCAGATGGATGACAGTTTAAATCCAGATGAAAGGCCTACTAAGAATAGAGCTGTTGAACAGAATGTAGGAACTGCCAGTGACTCCCTTGCATCTGACTCATACCACACCGCAGATAACTCATTTATTACATCTGTCCGAAAAAAGAAACGAGTAGCAGTAATCTATGATAGTGAGGAGGATGAGGAGACACCCCACTTGATGACCAGTGGATTGGATGAATCTTTCAAAGGTGTAGGATCCTCTACACCAAAATCTGTCAGAACCAGTTCCTTCAAGGTCAGGAAAAGCTTTGGATTGAACACCTCTGTGGCCTCAAGACGCTCCCTTGTGGAATCAGTAATTGAAGATGTGGAAGACCTCAGTGACACAGAAGATAACACAGACGAAGTTTCACAGGAGCAGTCTAATGATGTAAGTGATGGAGGTGAGAAAGGTGGATCTCATGAGGAGTCCCTCATGGAGGAGGAGGAACCCACTGGGGAAACTTTAAACACTGAGAATGCTGAAGAGAGTGAGGAAGGGGGACTTGAGTCTTTGCATGTTGCTGAATCTGCTGAAGAGAGTGAGGAAGAGGGACTGGAGTCTATGCATGTTGCTGAATCTGCTGAAGAGAGTGAGGAAGAGGGACTTGAGTCTATGCATGTTGCAATTGTTTGAAATGTACATGTTTATTTCATTACAGTGTGTTCTATCGAACTGTCTTTAATTTTTCACTTGTACTTTGATATCGTTGGAGTAATGTATATAATTTACAAATGCAATTTTAAAGGTGACGTTCAGTCCACGTTTTGCTTCCATGCCATCTCCAACTCCCGCATTTAGAAGTACTTGTACTGTTTCTCAGTTTCTCCAGTAAAAATAAAAAAATAAAAAAGGTTTTAGTAGAAGGCGATAGGGAGAAGGTTTTTCCTTCTATCAGTGGCCCCGGGCCCGAGCTAGATTACTCTTCCTGCAACGAATGGTGGATTGCTGATTCACATGCTTAGTATTCAAATGTATTGATTGTAAGTCGCTTTGGAATAAGGCGTCTGCTAAATGCCAAAAATGTAAATGTAAATGTAGAAGGTAGGTCTTACGTAGGCTTGTCGGATCACCTCCAGGGAAACTCCTATACAGCTCCTCTGAGATTACTGTTGTCTGGGCTCCCGTGTCCACCACAGCCTGTGTTGGAATGCCGTTTACTGTCACCGGAATCTGTAGACTCTCACCCTTGTTTTTGGTGCAGCCAATCTGTAGCCCTTGTGGTTTGTGATCTGCATGTAGTCTCCCTTCTGACTGCCCCCGTTGGTCTGGGCCTTTGTCACCGCGGTTACGTGCAGCTGTTGGGCTCGGCGATCTACTGCAGTCCCTCCTGAAGTGTCCTTGTTCTCCACATTTATAACATGGGCCAGCTGCTCCCCGGGTTGGGCTTGGTGACTGGGAGCGCATCCGGCCGGGCTGCACCTGATAATGGTTCTGTGTCCTCTCTAGTGACAGGGGACGTTGTGTTGTTGCTCTAGTTTTATGATGTTCAAACTGCAGCTGTAGATTCCCTACTGTATGTATGAGGGTCTTGACTTGGTCCGTTAGTGTAGCAAACTGGTCAGCAGTTACATACTGAGGGGTCTGTACCCTACGAGAAGTAGGAGTAAAGTCCTCACAGATGTCTCCATCATCAGCCCAAGAAATGCGTCGTGTTCTGTTCTTTATTTCTGTTTCACGTCCCACCGTAGCTTTGAAGTTGTGTTCATGAGCCTCTACACACTTTTGAGCCTCTGCAAGGGAGCATGGATCTCGGTTCATAACTTCATAGGCCACTTTTAGATTTTTTAGACCTTTAAGGAAGGCATCAGTTGCAAGTTGATCTTGCAGCTGGAGATCCACTCCTGGATATGCAAGTGTGACGAGGCGAAAACCAGCTCAGCACAACACAGTGACGTCAACTGACAGGAAATCCAAGGATAGAAAGCTCAGTCCCTCCGTTCCTAGCCATGAGACCAATTTCAACAACTCTCCTGCATTGGTGGATCTTACTCAATCTGGGTCGGGTGATGAGGATGATGTCCAAAATCTCAGTAACAACTTCATTGATCTAGCTGTAGATGAAAGTATTGACAATGAAGAACCCACTTCAAAAGATGCAAGTGAGGAAGAATTGCTAAACAGCAACCATGATTCTCCAATAGACAAGTCTCTTGAGTTGTTATCTGATTGTAAGGCAATAGACATGTCCGTTCAAGAGGTTTTGGATGCATCATCAACTGTGAAAGATGACAATGTTATTGGTTTGGAGAATAGCACAAGCCAGAATGTTTCCTCAGCTGTTGATGAAGATGCACCACAACATGTAAATGCATCCCCACAATGGCAGAACTTGTCATTATACCGAGATAATTCCACTATGGAAGAGAGGGACTCTCCTGTCAAATCCATGAAGGACATCCTGCAGATGTCCAAGATGAGCCAAGGGAGTCATGCAGACACACCTTTGAAAATTGATGCTGGGATTGAGGCTTTTGAAGGAAACTTCAATTTACAGTTAGAAGACAGTGCTACTGATATGTTTCCAGAGGAGGATGATATCCATGAGGGGAATTCTGGGTTCCAGATGGATGACAGTTTAAATCCAGATGAAAGGCCTACTAAGAATAGAGCTGTTGAACAGAATGTAGGTGTAATAAATCACGGAGGACTCAACTCAAGGGTTCGTTAACTTTAGATATTCAATACTCCCGGCTCACAGTCACATGGCATACAGACACAGTAGCATGACTTATATACCCTCTACTGTCGTAACTCACGCATATCTGTTTACGTCTGTGTCGTGCATAGATTACGTATTGTAGTCACGTCAATACTATGACATCTCCCCCTTTTCGTTTCTTTCCTTGAAGTAAACAACAGATGAACATTCTGTAAAACAATGTTATTCTATCACAATCAATAAACAATAATATCAATCAACATTTGGATTAGCAAATAATTATCAAATGAACGGTTCACATTCTGGAACTCTTTTGACATTCAGTATTGTGGTTTTACCACCAGGAACTCTTTTCCCTTCACTTCCCCCCCCACAAAAAAAGAAAGTCATGAGAGGACTTGTTAACTCACAAGTCCAGTCTGACAACCGGTCTGGAGATCCGTCCAGTAGCTGCTAGCTGGCACACTGTCCATGACAGCTGCGATGTAACACTCCACCTCAGAGTGTGTGTCTCTCCCGTTCTCAGCGTGGCTCAGAGGGCTCCTTGACAGTGTGTCTGCCACTACAAGGGTCTTCCCAGGCGCATAACTAGCTACTGGCTTAAAGCGCATGAGCCGCATGAGAAGTCTCTGGCACCTTAGTGGGACGTTGTCCAAGTCCTTACTGTTCATTAGTGGGACCAGGGGCTTGTGGTCGGTCACTAGATCGAAGGTCTCGAGGCCGTAGAGGTATTTCTCAAACCTCTCACAGGCCCAGACACTCGCCAGACATTCTTTCTCGATCTGAGCGTATCTGGTTTCCGCATCCGTCAGCCTCCTGGAACAGTATGCGACTGGCTTCCAATCCTTTCCATGGAGCTGCAGCAGCACGCCGCCGAGCCCGTAGCTGCTTGCATCAGCTGAGACTGCAGTGGGTCGGTTGGCGTCGTAGAATACCAATACTGGTGATGTCATCAGGAGCTCTTTCACCTTCTCAAAGGCTGTGTGTTGTGCTGGGCCCCAGTGTCAGTACGTATGCAGAGAGTGAGAATAAAGCGCACATGATTGTTTTTCTACCGGCAAAACGACTACATCGTCCAGTTATTGCTGTCACTCCTACATTGGTGACCCTGGTTTTCTCTCGAACGTTTTCGGAGATCATTGAACATGACAACAAATGCAGTTTCACTCAAGCTGCCCGAGTTTTGGGAACAAAATGCCATAGCATGGTTTGCACAAGCTGAAGCTCAATTCGCCCTCAGGGATGTTACCGTGGATAATACCAAATACTACTACGTGGTAGCAGCTCTAACCAATTCAACTGCAGCGAGAGTGGTGAGTCTTATTGAAAACCCACCGGCACAGCACAAATATGTTACCTTGAAGGCACACCTCATAGATACTTTTTGTCTGTCTGAATCTGAACGTGCACGCCAGCTCCTCTCTCTCCCTGGGCTCGGTGACACAAAACCCTCTGAACTGATGGACCACATGCTAGCTCTGCTGGGCGACCATCAGCCGTGTTTTCTTTTTAAAGACTTTTTTTTGCAACAGTTGCCAGACCAGGTTCGTTTTTCTATGGCTAATTCAATCAAAACAGACTTTCGTCAGCTAGCCAAGGAAGCGGATATATTTTTCTCAGCTGGGAAGAGGTGTTTTACATCCACCATGGATGAGTATGGGTTCCAACCACTGTCCATCTCCGCTACTGCTGGGGCCCGCCGGGTGAGTCTATGCATGTTGCTGAATCTGATATTGGAGAGGAGGAAGAAAGTAGTCTGGAGGAATCTACCAATGATCTTGAACTTGCTTCTGATGAAAGAATGGACAAGTGTACTACTGGCAGAGATTGCACATTGCTAAAAGCTGAACCCCTCAACAGTGATTCCCCATCTGTGACGGAGGGGAAGAGGTATGAAACCTTAGTGAATATGGGAAAGCAATGTTACACTGAAGGGAAATTACAAGATGCGCTGAGTTTCTTTTTGAAGGCAATTGACATCAGAAGTGGTGATCCTGAAATTCAGCTTATGACAATACAACTATACCGGCAAGTCAGTAAATGAAGAGTTAAAATACCTTCTCTAAAATTTAGGACATCCCTCAGTCACTGCAGACTCTGAAATTGTTTGAAATGTGAGGAGAGACGGATCTCACTTTTCCAGACCAGCAAGCACTACTCTGTGTTTCTCCTGACCACTCAAGTGGGAGGAGTTGGCATCACATTAACAGCGGCAAACAGAGTTGTTATTTTTGATCCCAGTTGGAATCCAGCCACTGACGCCCAGGCTGTTGACAGGGCCTATCGCATTGGACAAACTGAAAATGTCATTATATACAGACTGATCACTTGTGGCACAGTGGAGGAGAAGATATACAGACGGCAGGTGTTCAAAGACTCCTTGATCAGACAGACCACCGGGGACAAGAAAAATCCATTCCGGTACTTCAGCAAACAAGACTTGAAAGAACTTTTCACACTGCAGGACACGCGATCTTCATCAACACAGTTGCAGTTGCAGTCACTGCACTCCAGACAAAGGCGCACAGATACTCAGTTGGATGAGCACATTGCCACCCTTCACTCCATGGAGATATTTGGGATCTCTGATCATGACCTCATGTTCTCAAAAGAAGTGGATAACCATGAAGATGCCCCTGAGGATCAAGAAGCACACCACTACATACAGAACAGGGTGCAAAAAGCTCAGGACCTGATGAAGGCTGAGTCAGAGTTGCATATGCAGCTAGCTGACAGCATTGCATCAAACACAGAGCCAGCCTGGTTGCGAAAACCAGCTCAGCACAACACAGTGACGTCAACTGACAGGAAATCCAAGGATAGAAAGCTCAGTCCCTCCGTTCCTAGCCATGAGTCCAATTTCAACAACTCTCCTGCATTGGTGGATCTTACTCAATCTGGGTCGGGTGATGAGGATGATGTCCAAAATCTCAGTAACAACTTCATTGATCTAGCTGTAGATGAAAGTATTGACAATGAAGAACCCACTTCAAAAGATGCAAGTGAGGAAGAATTGCTAAACAGCAACCATGATTCTCCAATAGACAAGTCTCTTGAGTTGTTATCTGATTGTAAGGCAATAGACATGTCCGTTCAAGAGGTTTTGGATGCATCATCAACTGTGAAAGATGACAATGTTATTGGTTTGGAGAATAGCACAAGCCAGAATGTTTCCTCAGCTGTTGATGAAGATGCACCACAACATGTAAATGCATCCCCACAATGGCAGAACTTGTCATTATACCGAGATAATTCCACTATGGAAGAGAGGGACTCTCCTGTCAAATCCATGAAGGACATCCTGCAGATGTCCAAGATGAGCCAAGGGAGTCATGCAGACACACCTTTGAAAATTGATGCTGGGATTGAGGCTTTTGAAGGAAACGTCAATTTACAGTTAGAAGACAGTGCTACTGATATGTTTCCAGAGGAGGATGATATCCATGAGGGGAATTCTGGGTTCCAGATGGATGACAGTTTAAATCCAGATGAAAGGCCTACTAAGAATAGAGCTGTTGAACAGAATGTAGGAACTGCCAGTGACTCCCTTGCATCTGACTCATACCACACCGCAGATAACTCATTTATTACATCTGTCCGAAAAAAGAAACGAGTAGCAGTAATCTATGATAGTGAGGAGGATGAGGAGACACCCCACTTGATGACCAGTGGATTGGATGAATCTTTCAAAGGTGTAGGATCCTCTACACCAAAATCTGTCAGAACCAGTTCCTTCAAGGTCAGGAAAAGCTTTGGATTGAACACCTCTGTGGCCTCAAGACGCTCCCTTGTGGAATCAGTAATTGAAGATGTGGAAGACCTCGGTGACACAGAAGATAACACAGACGAAGTTTCACAGGAGCAGTCTAATGATGTAAGTGATGGAGGTGAGAAAGGTGGATCTCATGAGGAGTCCCTCATGGAGGAGGAGGAACCCACTGGGGAAACTTTAAACACTGAGAATGCTGAAGAGAGTGAGGAAGGGGGACTTGAGTCTTTGCATGTTGCTGAATCTGCTGAAGAGAGTGAGGAAGAGGGACTGGAGTCTATGCATGTTGCTGAATCTGCTGAAGAGAGTGAGGAAGAGGGACTTGAGTCTATGCATGTTGCAATTGTTTGAAATGTACATGTTTATTTCATTACAGTGTGTTCTATCGAACTGTCTTTAATTTTTCACTTGTACTTTGATATCGTTGGAGTAATGTATATAATTTACAAATGCAATTTTAAAGGTGACGTTCAGTCCACGTTTTGCTTCCATGCCATCTCCAACTCCCGCATTTAGAAGTACTTGTACTGTTTCTCAGTTTCTCCAGTAAAAATAAAAAAATAAAAAAGGTTTTAGTAGAAGGCGATAGGGAGAAGGTTTTTCCTTCTATCAGTGGCCCCGGGCCCGAGCTAGATTACTCTTCCTGCAACGAATGGTGGATTGCTGATTCACATGCTTAGTATTCAAATGTATTGATTGTAAGTCGCTTTGGAATAAGGCGTCTGCTAAATGCCAAAAATGTAAATGTAAATGTAGAAGGTAGGTCTTACGTAGGCTTGTCGGATCACCTCCAGGGAAACTCCTATACAGCTCCTCTGAGATTACTGTTGTCTGGGCTCCCGTGTCCACCACAGCCTGTGTTGGAATGCCGTTTACTGTCACCGGAATCTGTAGACTCTCACCCTTGTTTTTGGTGCAGCCAATCTGTAGCCCTTGTGGTTTGTGATCTGCATGTAGTCTCCCTTCTGACTGCCCCCGTTGGTCTGGGCCTTTGTCACCGCGGTTACGTGCAGCTGTTGGGCTCGGCGATCTACCGCAGTCCCTCCTGAAGTGTCCTTGTTCTCCACATTTATAACATGGGCCAGCTGCTCCCCGGGTTGGGCTTGGTGACTGGGAGCGCATCCGGCCGGGCTGCACCTGATAATGGTTCTGTGTCCTCTCTAGTGACAGGGGACGTTGTGTTGTTGCTCTAGTTTTATGATGTTCAAACTGCAGCTGTAGATTCCCTACTGTATGTATGAGGGTCTTGACTTGGTCCGTTAGTGTAGCAAACTGGTCAGCAGTTACATACTGAGGGGTCTGTACCCTACGAGAAGTAGGAGTAAAGTCCTCACAGATGTCTCCATCATCAGCCCAAGAAATGCGTCGTGTTCTGTTCTTTATTTCTGTTTCACGTCCCACCGTAGCTTTGAAGTTGTGTTCATGAGCCTCTACACACTTTTGAGCCTCTGCAAGGGAGCATGGATCTCGGTTCATAACTTCATAGGCCACTTTTTGATTTTTTAGACCTTTAAGGAAGGCATCAGTTGCAAGTTGATCTTGCAGCTGGAGATCCACTCCTGGATATGCAAGTGTGACGAGGCGAAAACCAGCTCAGCACAACACAGTGACGTCAACTGACAGGAAATCCAAGGATAGAAAGCTCAGTCCCTCCGTTCCTAGCCATGAGACCAATTTCAACAACTCTCCTGCATTGGTGGATCTTACTCAATCTGGGTCGGGTGATGAGGATGATGTCCAAAATCTCAGTAACAACTTCATTGATCTAGCTGTAGATGAAAGTATTGACAATGAAGAACCCACTTCAAAAGATGCAAGTGAGGAAGAATTGCTAAACAGCAACCATGATTCTCCAATAGACAAGTCTCTTGAGTTGTTATCTGATTGTAAGGCAATAGACATGTCCGTTCAAGAGGTTTTGGATGCATCATCAACTGTGAAAGATGACAATGTTATTGGTTTGGAGAATAGCACAAGCCAGAATGTTTCCTCAGCTGTTGATGAAGATGCACCACAACATGTAAATGCATCCCCACAATGGCAGAACTTGTCATTATACCGAGATAATTCCACTATGGAAGAGAGGGACTCTCCTGTCAAATCCATGAAGGACATCCTGCAGATGTCCAAGATGAGCCAAGGGAGTCATGCAGACACACCTTTGAAAATTGATGCTGGGATTGAGGCTTTTGAAGGAAACGTCAATTTACAGTTAGAAGACAGTGCTACTGATATGTTTCCAGAGGAGGATGATATCCATGAGGGGAATTCTGGGTTCCAGATGGATGACAGTTTACATCCAGATGAAAGGCCTACTAAGAATAGAGCTGTTGAACAGAATGTAGGAACTGCCAGTGACTCCCTTGCATCTGACTCATACCACACCGCAGATAACTCATTTATTACATCTGTCCGAAAAAAGAAACGAGTAGCAGTAATCTATGATAGTGAGGAGGATGAGGAGACACCCCACTTGATGACCAGTGGATTGGATGAATCTTTCAAAGGTGTAGGATCCTCTACACCAAAATCTGTCAGAACCAGTTCCTTCAAGGTCAGGAAAAGCTTTGGATTGAACACCTCTGTGGCCTCAAGACGCTCCCTTGTGGAATCAGTAATTGAAGATGTGGAAGACCTCAGTGACACAGAAGATAACACAGACGAAGTTTCACAGGAGCAGTCTAATGATGTAAGTGATGGAGGTGAGAAAGGTGGATCTCATGAGGAGTCCCTCATGGAGGAGGAGGAACCCACTGGGGAAACTTTAAACACTGAGAATGCTGAAGAGAGTGAGGAAGGGGGACTTGAGTCTTTGCATGTTGCTGAATCTGCTGAAGAGAGTGAGGAAGAGGGACTGGAGTCTATGCATGTTGCTGAATCTGCTGAAGAGAGTGAGGAAGAGGGACTTGAGTCTATGCATGTTGCAATTGTTTGAAATGTACATGTTTATTTCATTACAGTGTGTTCTATCGAACTGTCTTTAATTTTTCACTTGTACTTTGATATCGTTGGAGTAATGTATATAATTTACAAATGCAATTTTAAAGGTGACGTTCAGTCCACGTTTTGCTTCCATGCCATCTCCAACTCCCGCATTTAGAAGTACTTGTACTGTTTCTCAGTTTCTCCAGTAAAAATAAAAAAATAAAAAAGGTTTTAGTAGAAGGCGATAGGGAGAAGGTTTTTCCTTCTATCAGTGGCCCCGGGCCCGAGCTAGATTACTCTTCCTGCAACGAATGGTGGATTGCTGATTCACATGCTTAGTATTCAAATGTATTGATTGTAAGTCGCTTTGGAATAAGGCGTCTGCTAAATGCCAAAAATGTAAATGTAAATGTAGAAGGTAGGTCTTACGTAGGCTTGTCGGATCACCTCCAGGGAAACTCCTATACAGCTCCTCTGAGATTACTGTTGTCTGGGCTCCCGTGTCCACCACAGCCTGTGTTGGAATGCCGTTTACTGTCACCGGAATCTGTAGACTCTCACCCTTGTTTTTGGTGCAGCCAATCTGTAGCCCTTGTGGTTTGTGATCTGCATGTAGTCTCCCTTCTGACTGCCCCCGTTGGTCTGGGCCTTTGTCACCGCGGTTACGTGCAGCTGTTGGGCTCGGCGATCTACCGCAGTCCCTCCTGAAGTGTCCTTGTTCTCCACATTTATAACATGGGCCAGCTGCTCCCCGGGTTGGGCTTGGTGACTGGGAGCGCATCCGGCCGGGCTGCACCTGATAATGGTTCTGTGTCCTCTCTAGTGACAGGGGACGTTGTGTTGTTGCTCTAGTTTTATGATGTTCAAACTGCAGCTGTAGATTCCCTACTGTATGTATGAGGGTCTTGACTTGGTCCGTTAGTGTAGCAAACTGGTCAGCAGTTACATACTGAGGGGTCTGTACCCTACGAGAAGTAGGAGTAAAGTCCTCACAGATGTCTCCATCATCAGCCCAAGAAATGCGTCGTGTTCTGTTCTTTATTTCTGTTTCACGTCCCACCGTAGCTTTGAAGTTGTGTTCATGAGCCTCTACACACTTTTGAGCCTCTGCAAGGGAGCATGGATCTCGGTTCATAACTTCATAGGCCACTTTTTGATTTTTTAGACCTTTAAGGAAGGCATCAGTTGCAAGTTGATCTTGCAGCTGGAGATCCACTCCTGGATATGCAAGTGTGACGAGGCGAAAACCAGCTCAGCACAACACAGTGACGTCAACTGACAGGAAATCCAAGGATAGAAAGCTCAGTCCCTCCGTTCCTAGCCATGAGACCAATTTCAACAACTCTCCTGCATTGGTGGATCTTACTCAATCTGGGTCGGGTGATGAGGATGATGTCCAAAATCTCAGTAACAACTTCATTGATCTAGCTGTAGATGAAAGTATTGACAATGAAGAACCCACTTCAAAAGATGCAAGTGAGGAAGAATTGCTAAACAGCAACCATGATTCTCCAATAGACAAGTCTCTTGAGTTGTTATCTGATTGTAAGGCAATAGACATGTCCGTTCAAGAGGTTTTGGATGCATCATCAACTGTGAAAGATGACAATGTTATTGGTTTGGAGAATAGCACAAGCCAGAATGTTTCCTCAGCTGTTGATGAAGATGCACCACAACATGTAAATGCATCCCCACAATGGCAGAACTTGTCATTATACCGAGATAATTCCACTATGGAAGAGAGGGACTCTCCTGTCAAATCCATGAAGGACATCCTGCAGATGTCCAAGATGAGCCAAGGGAGTCATGCAGACACACCTTTGAAAATTGATGCTGGGATTGAGGCTTTTGAAGGAAACTTCAATTTACAGTTAGAAGACAGTGCTACTGATATGTTTCCAGAGGAGGATGATATCCATGAGGGGAATTCTGGGTTCCAGATGGATGACAGTTTAAATCCAGATGAAAGGCCTACTAAGAATAGAGCTGTTGAACAGAATGTAGGTGTAATAAATCACGGAGGACTCAACTCAAGGGTTCGTTAACTTTAGATATTCAATACTCCCGGCTCACAGTCACATGGCATACAGACACAGTAGCATGACTTATATACCCTCTACTGTCGTAACTCACGCATATCTGTTTACGTCTGTGTCGTGCATAGATTACGTATTGTAGTCACGTCAATACTATGACATCTCCCCCTTTTCGTTTCTTTCCTTGAAGTAAACAACAGATGAACATTCTGTAAAACAATGTTATTCTATCACAATCAATAAACAATAATATCAATCAACATTTGGATTAGCAAATAATTATCAAATGAACGGTTCACATTCTGGAACTCTTTTGACATTCAGTATTGTGGTTTTACCACCAGGAACTCTTTTCCCTTCACTTCCCCCCCCCCCAAAAAAGAAAGTCATGAGAGGACTTGTTAACTCACAAGTCCAGTCTGACAACCGGTCTGGAGATCCGTCCAGTAGCTGCTAGCTGGCACACTGTCCATGACAGCTGCGATGTAACACTCCACCTCAGAGTGTGTGTCTCTCCCGTTCTCAGCGTGGCTCAGAGGGCTCCTTGACAGTGTGTCTGCCACTACAAGGGTCTTCCCAGGCGCATAACTAGCTACTGGCTTAAAGCGCATGAGCCGCATGAGAAGTCTCTGGCACCTTAGTGGGACGTTGTCCAAGTCCTTACTGTTCATTAGTGGGACCAGGGGCTTGTGGTCGGTCACTAGATCGAAGGTCTCGAGGCCGTAGAGGTATTTCTCAAACCTCTCACAGGCCCAGACACTCGCCAGACATTCTTTCTCGATCTGAGCGTATCTGGTTTCCGCATCCGTCAGCCTCCTGGAACAGTATGCGACTGGCTTCCAATCCTTTCCATGGAGCTGCAGCAGCACGCCGCCGAGCCCGTAGCTGCTTGCATCAGCTGAGACTGCAGTGGGTCGGTTGGCGTCGTAGAATACCAATACTGGTGATGTCATCAGGAGCTCTTTCACCTTCTCAAAGGCTGTGTGTTGTGCTGGGCCCCAGTGTCAGTACGTATGCAGAGAGTGAGAATAAAGCGCACATGATTGTTTTTCTACCGGCAAAACGACTACATCGTCCAGTTATTGCTGTCACTCCTACATTGGTGACCCTGGTTTTCTCTCGAACGTTTTCGGAGATCATTGAACATGACAACAAATGCAGTTTCACTCAAGCTGCCCGAGTTTTGGGAACAAAATGCCATAGCATGGTTTGCACAAGCTGAAGCTCAATTCGCCCTCAGGGATGTTACCGTGGATAATACCAAATACTACTACGTGGTAGCAGCTCTAACCAATTCAACTGCAGCGAGAGTGGTGAGTCTTATTGAAAACCCACCGGCACAGCACAAATATGTTACCTTGAAGGCACACCTCATAGATACTTTTTGTCTGTCTGAATCTGAACGTGCACGCCAGCTCCTCTCTCTCCCTGGGCTCGGTGACACAAAACCCTCTGAACTGATGGACCACATGCTAGCTCTGCTGGGCGACCATCAGCCGTGTTTTCTTTTTAAAGAGTTTTTTTTGCAACAGTTGCCAGACCAGGTTCGTTTTTCTATGGCTAATTCAATCAAAACAGACTTTCGTCAGCTAGCCAAGGAAGCGGATATATTTTTCTCAGCTGGGAAGAGGTGTTTTACATCCACCATGGATGAGTATGGGTTCCAACCACTGTCCATCTCCGCTACTGCTGGGGCCCGCCGGGTGAGTCTATGCATGTTGCTGAATCTGATATTGGAGAGGAGGAAGAAAGTAGTCTGGAGGAATCTACCAATGATCTTGAACTTGCTTCTGATGAAAGAATGGACCAGTGTACTACTGGCAGAGATTGCACATTGCTAAAAGCTGAACCCCTCAACAGTGATTCCCCATCTGTGACGGAGGGGAAGAGGTATGAAACCTTAGTGAATATGGGAAAGCAATGTTACACTGAAGGGAAATTACAAGATGCGCTGAGTTTCTTTTTGAAGGCAATTGACATCAGAAGTGGTGATCCTGAAATTCAGCTTATGACAATACAACTATACCGGCAAGTCAGTAAATGAAGAGTTAAAATACCTTCTCTAAAATTTAGGACATCCCTCAGTCACTGCAGACTCTGAAATTGTTTGAAATGTGAGGAGAGACGGATCTCACTTTTCCAGACCAGCAAGCACTACTCTGTGTTTCTCCTGACCACTCAAGTGGGAGGAGTTGGCATCACATTAACAGCGGCAAACAGAGTTGTTATTTTTGATCCCAGTTGGAATCCAGCCACTGACGCCCAGGCTGTTGACAGGGCCTATCGCATTGGACAAACTGAAAATGTCATTATATACAGACTGATCACTTGTGGCACAGTGGAGGAGAAGATATACAGACGGCAGGTGTTCAAAGACTCCTTGATCAGACAGACCACCGGGGACAAGAAAAATCCATTCCGGTACTTCAGCAAACAAGACTTGAAAGAACTTTTCACACTGCAGGACACGCGATCTTCATCAACACAGTTGCAGTTGCAGTCACTGCACTCCAGACAAAGGCGCACAGATACTCAGTTGGATGAGCACATTGCCACCCTTCACTCCATGGAGATATTTGGGATCTCTGATCATGACCTCATGTTCTCAAAAGAAGTGGATAACCATGAAGATGCCCCTGAGGATCAAGAAGCACACCACTACATACAGAACAGGGTGCAAAAAGCTCAGGACCTGATGAAGGCTGAGTCAGAGTTGCATATGCAGCTAGCTGACAGCATTGCATCAAACACAGAGCCAGCCTGGTTGCGAAAACCAGCTGACGTCAACTGACAGGAAATCCAAGGATAGAAAGCTCAGTCCCTCCGTTCCTAGCCATGAGTCCAATTTCAACAACTCTCCTGCATTGGTGGATCTTACTCAATCTGGGTCGGGTGATGAGGATGATGTCCAAAATCTCAGTAACAACTTCATTGATCTAGCTGTAGATGAAAGTATTGACAATGAAGAACCCACTTCAAAAGATGCAAGTGAGGAAGAATTGCTAAACAGCAACCATGATTCTCCAATAGACAAGTCTCTTGAGTTGTTATCTGATTGTAAGGCAATAGACATGTCCGTTCAAGAGGTTTTGGATGCATCATCAACTGTGAAAGATGACAATGTTATTGGTTTGGAGAATAGCATAAGCCAGAATGTTTCCTCAGCTGTTGATGAAGATGCACCACAACATGTAAATGCATCCCCACAATGGCAGAACTTGTCATTATACCGAGATAATTCCACTATGGAAGAGAGGGACTCTCCTGTCAAATCCATGAAGGACATCCTGCAGATGTCCAAGATGAGCCAAGGGAGTCATGCAGACACACCTTTGAAAATTGATGCTGGGATTGAGGCTTTTGAAGGAAACGTCAATTTACAGTTAGAAGACAGTGCTACTGATATGTTTCCAGAGGAGGATGATATCCATGAGGGGAATTCTGGGTTCCAGATGGATGACAGTTTAAATCCAGATGAAAGGCCTACTAAGAATAGAGCTGTTGAACAGAATGTAGGAACTGCCAGTGACTCCCTTGCATCTGACTCATACCACACCGCAGATAACTCATTTATTACATCTGTCCGAAAAAAGAAACGAGTAGCAGTAATCTATGATAGTGAGGAGGATGAGGAGACACCCCACTTGATGACCAGTGGATTGGATGAATCTTTCAAAGGTGTAGGATCCTCTACACCAAAATCTGTCAGAACCAGTTCCTTCAAGGTCAGGAAAAGCTTTGGATTGAACACCTCTGTGGCCTCAAGACGCTCCCTTGTGGAATCAGTAATTGAAGATGTGGAAGACCTCAGTGACACAGAAGATAACACAGACGAAGTTTCACAGGAGCAGTCTAATGATGTAAGTGATGGAGGTGAGAAAGGTGGATCTCATGAGGAGTCCCTCATGGAGGAGGAGGAACCCACTGGGGAAACTTTAAACACTGAGAATGCTGAAGAGAGTGAGGAAGGGGGACTTGAGTCTTTGCATGTTGCTGAATCTGCTGAAGAGAGTGAGGAAGAGGGACTGGAGTCTATGCATGTTGCTGAATCTGCTGAAGAGAGTGAGGAAGAGGGACTTGAGTCTATGCATGTTGCAATTGTTTGAAATGTACATGTTTATTTCATTACAGTGTGTTCTATCGAACTGTCTTTAATTTTTCACTTGTACTTTGATATCGTTGGAGTAATGTATATAATTTACAAATGCAATTTTAAAGGTGACGTTCAGTCCACGTTTTGCTTCCATGCCATCTCCAACTCCCGCATTTAGAAGTACTTGTACTGTTTCTCAGTTTCTCCAGTAAAAATAAAAAAATAAAAAAGGTTTTAGTAGAAGGCGATAGGGAGAAGGTTTTTCCTTCTATCAGTGGCCCCGGGCCCGAGCTAGATTACTCTTCCTGCAACGAATGGTGGATTGCTGATTCACATGCTTAGTATTCAAATGTATTGATTGTAAGTCGCTTTGGAATAAGGCGTCTGCTAAATGCCAAAAATGTAAATGTAAATGTAGAAGGTAGGTCTTACGTAGGCTTGTCGGATCACCTCCAGGGAAACTCCTATACAGCTCCTCTGAGATTACTGTTGTCTGGGCTCCCGTGTCCACCACAGCCTGTGTTGGAATGCCGTTTACTGTCACCGGAATCTGTAGACTCTCACCCTTGTTTTTGGTGCAGCCAATCTGTAGCCCTTGTGGTTTGTGATCTGCATGTAGTCTCCCTTCTGACTGCCCCCGTTGGTCTGGGCCTTTGTCACCGCGGTTACGTGCAGCTGTTGGGCTCGGCGATGTACCGCAGTCCCTCCTGAAGTGTCCTTGTTCTCCACATTTATAACATGGGCCAGCTGCTCCCCGGGTTGGGCTTGGTGACTGGGAGCGCATCCGGCCGGGCTGCACCTGATAATGGTTCTGTGTCCTCTCTAGTGACAGGGGACGTTGTGTTGTTGCTCTAGTTTTATGATGTTCAAACTGCAGCTGTAGATTCCCTACTGTATGTATGAGGGTCTTGACTTGGTCCGTTAGTGTAGCAAACTGGTCAGCAGTTACATACTGAGGGGTCTGTACCCTACGAGAAGTAGGAGTAAAGTCCTCACAGATGTCTCCATCATCAGCCCAAGAAATGCGTCGTGTTCTGTTCTTTATTTCTGTTTCACGTCCCACCGTAGCTTTGAAGTTGTGTTCATGAGCCTCTACACACTTTTGAGCCTCTGCAAGGGAGCATGGATCTCGGTTCATAACTTCATAGGCCACTTTTTGATTTTTTAGACCTTTAAGGAAGGCATCAGTTGCAAGTTGATCTTGCAGCTGGAGATCCACTCCTGGATATGCAAGTGTGACGAGGCGAAAACCAGCTCAGCACAACACAGTGACGTCAACTGACAGGAAATCCAAGGATAGAAAGCTCAGTCCCTCCGTTCCTAGCCATGAGACCAATTTCAACAACTCTCCTGCATTGGTGGATCTTACTCAATCTGGGTCGGGTGATGAGGATGATGTCCAAAATCTCAGTAACAACTTCATTGATCTAGCTGTAGATGAAAGTATTGACAATGAAGAACCCACTTCAAAAGATGCAAGTGAGGAAGAATTGCTAAACAGCAACCATGATTCTCCAATAGACAAGTCTCTTGAGTTGTTATCTGATTGTAAGGCAATAGACATGTCCGTTCAAGAGGTTTTGGATGCATCATCAACTGTGAAAGATGACAATGTTATTGGTTTGGAGAATAGCACAAGCCAGAATGTTTCCTCAGCTGTTGATGAAGATGCACCACAACATGTAAATGCATCCCCACAATGGCAGAACTTGTCATTATACCGAGATAATTCCACTATGGAAGAGAGGGACTCTCCTGTCAAATCCATGAAGGACATCCTGCAGATGTCCAAGATGAGCCAAGGGAGTCATGCAGACACACCTTTGAAAATTGATGCTGGGATTGAGGCTTTTGAAGGAAACTTCAATTTACAGTTAGAAGACAGTGCTACTGATATGTTTCCAGAGGAGGATGATATCCATGAGGGGAATTCTGGGTTCCAGATGGATGACAGTTTAAATCCAGATGAAAGGCCTACTAAGAATAGAGCTGTTGAACAGAATGTAGGTGTAATAAATCACGGAGGACTCAACTCAAGGGTTCGTTAACTTTAGATATTCAATACTCCCGGCTCACAGTCACATGGCATACAGACACAGTAGCATGACTTATATACCCTCTACTGTCGTAACTCACGCATATCTGTTTACGTCTGTGTCGTGCATAGATTACGTATTGTAGTCACGTCAATACTATGACATCTCCCCCTTTTCGTTTCTTTCCTTGAAGTAAACAACAGATGAACATTCTGTAAAACAATGTTATTCTATCACAATCAATAAACAATAATATCAATCAACATTTGGATTAGCAAATAATTATCAAATGAACGGTTCACATTCTGGAACTCTTTTGACATTCAGTATTGTGGTTTTACCACCAGGAACTCTTTTCCCTTCACTTCCCCCCCCCCAAAAAAAGAAAGTCATGAGAGGACTTGTTAACTCACAAGTCCAGTCTGACAACCGGTCTGGAGATCCGTCCAGTAGCTGCTAGCTGGCACACTGTCCATGACAGCTGCGATGTAACACTCCACCTCAGAGTGTGTGTCTCTCCCGTTCTCAGCGTGGCTCAGAGGGCTCCTTGACAGTGTGTCTGCCACTACAAGGGTCTTCCCAGGCGCATAACTAGCTACTGGCTTAAAGCGCATGAGCCGCATGAGAAGTCTCTGGCACCTTAGTGGGACGTTGTCCAAGTCCTTACTGTTCATTAGTGGGACCAGGGGCTTGTGGTCGGTCACTAGATCGAAGGTCTCGAGGCCGTAGAGGTATTTCTCAAACCTCTCACAGGCCCAGACACTCGCCTGACATTCTTTCTCGATCTGAGCGTATCTGGTTTCCGCATCCGTCAGCCTCCTGGAACAGTATGCGACTGGCTTCCAATCCTTTCCATGGAGCTGCAGCAGCACGCCGCCGAGCCCGTAGCTGCTTGCATCAGCTGAGACTGCAGTGGGTCGGTTGGCGTCGTAGAATACCAATACTGGTGATGTCATCAGGAGCTCTTTCACCTTCTCAAAGGCTGTGTGTTGTGCTGGGCCGCAGTGTCAGTACGTATGCAGAGAGTGAGAATAAAGCGCACATGATTGTTTTTCTACCGGCAAAACGACTACATCGTCCAGTTATTGCTGTCACTCCTACATTGGTGACCCTGGTTTTCTCTCGAACGTTTTCGGAGATCATTGAACATGACAACAAATGCAGTTTCACTCAAGCTGCCCGAGTTTTGGGAACAAAATGCCATAGCATGGTTTGCACAAGCTGAAGCTCAATTCGCCCTCAGGGATGTTACCGTGGATAATACCAAATACTACTACGTGGTAGCAGCTCTAACCAATTCAACTGCAGCGAGAGTGGTGAGTCTTATTGAAAACCCACCGGCACAGCACAAATATGTTACCTTGAAGGCACACCTCATAGATACTTTTTGTCTGTCTGAATCTGAACGTGCACGCCAGCTCCTCTCTCTCCCTGGGCTCGGTGACACAAAACCCTCTGAACTGATGGACCACATGCTAGCTCTGCTGGGCGACCATCAGCCGTGTTTTCTTTTTAAAGAGTTTTTTTTGCAACAGTTGCCAGACCAGGTTCGTTTTTCTATGGCTAATTCAATCAAAACAGACTTTCGTCAGCTAGCCAAGGAAGCGGATATATTTTTCTCAGCTGGGAAGAGGTGTTTTACATCCACCATGGATGAGTATGGGTTCCAACCACTGTCCATCTCCGCTACTGCTGGGGCCCGCCGGGTGAGTCTATGCATGTTGCTGAATCTGATATTGGAGAGGAGGAAGAAAGTAGTCTGGAGGAATCTACCAATGATCTTGAACTTGCTTCTGATGAAAGAATGGACCAGTGTACTACTGGCAGAGATTGCACATTGCTAAAAGCTGAACCCCTCAACAGTGATTCCCCATCTGTGACGGAGGGGAAGAGGTATGAAACCTTAGTGAATATGGGAAAGCAATGTTACACTGAAGGGAAATTACAAGATGCGCTGAGTTTCTTTTTGAAGGCAATTGACATCAGAAGTGGTGATCCTGAAATTCAGCTTATGACAATACAACTATACCGGCAAGTCAGTAAATGAAGAGTTAAAATACCTTCTCTAAAATTTAGGACATCCCTCAGTCACTGCAGACTCTGAAATTGTTTGAAATGTGAGGAGAGACGGATCTCACTTTTCCAGACCAGCAAGCACTACTCTGTGTTTCTCCTGACCACTCAAGTGGGAGGAGTTGGCATCACATTAACAGCGGCAAACAGAGTTGTTATTTTTGATCCCAGTTGGAATCCAGCCACTGACGCCCAGGCTGTTGACAGGGCCTATCGCATTGGACAAACTGAAAATGTCATTATATACAGACTGATCACTTGTGGCACAGTGGAGGAGAAGATATACAGACGGCAGGTGTTCAAAGACTCCTTGATCAGACAGACCACCGGGGACAAGAAAAATCCATTCCGGTACTTCAGCAAACAAGACTTGAAAGAACTTTTCACACTGCAGGACACGCGATCTTCATCAACACAGTTGCAGTTGCAGTCACTGCACTCCAGACAAAGGCGCACAGATACTCAGTTGGATGAGCACATTGCCACCCTTCACTCCATGGAGATATTTGGGATCTCTGATCATGACCTCATGTTCTCAAAAGAAGTGGATAACCATGAAGATGCCCCTGAGGATCAAGAAGCACACCACTACATACAGAACAGGGTGCAAAAAGCTCAGGACCTGATGAAGGCTGAGTCAGAGTTGCATATGCAGCTAGCTGACAGCATTGCATCAAACACAGAGCCAGCCTGGTTGCGAAAACCAGCTCAGCACAACACAGTGACGTCAACTGACAGGAAATCCAAGGATAGAAAGCTCAGTCCCTCCGTTCCTAGCCATGAGACCAATTTCAACAACTCTCCTGCATTGGTGGATCTTACTCAATCTGGGTCGGGTGATGAGGATGATGTCCAAAATCTCAGTAACAACTTCATTGATCTAGCTGTAGATGAAAGTATTGACAATGAAGAACCCACTTCAAAAGATGCAAGTGAGGAAGAATTGCTAAACAGCAACCATGATTCTCCAATAGACAAGTCTCTTGAGTTGTTATCTGATTGTAAGGCAATAGACATGTCCGTTCAAGAGGTTTTGGATGCATCATCAACTGTGAAAGATGACAATGTTATTGGTTTGGAGAATAGCACAAGCCAGAATGTTTCCTCAGCTGTTGATGAAGATGCACCACAACATGTAAATGCATCCCCACAATGGCAGAACTTGTCATTATACCGAGATAATTCCACTATGGAAGAGAGGGACTCTCCTGTCAAATCCATGAAGGACATCCTGCAGATGTCCAAGATGAGCCAAGGGAGTCATGCAGACACACCTTTGAAAATTGATGCTGGGATTGAGGCTTTTGAAGGAAACGTCAATTTACAGTTAGAAGACAGTGCTACTGATATGTTTCCAGAGGAGGATGATATCCATGAGGGGAATTCTGGGTTCCAGATGGATGACAGTTTAAATCCAGATGAAAGGCCTACTAAGAATAGAGCTGTTGAACAGAATGTAGGAACTGCCAGTGACTCCCTTGCATCTGACTCATACCACACCGCAGATAACTCATTTATTACATCTGTCCGAAAAAAGAAACGAGTAGCAGTAATCTATGATAGTGAGGAGGATGAGGAGACACCCCACTTGATGACCAGTGGATTGGATGAATCTTTCAAAGGTGTAGGATCCTCTACACCAAAATCTGTCAGAACCAGTTCCTTCAAGGTCAGGAAAAGCTTTGGATTGAACACCTCTGTGGCCTCAAGACGCTCCCTTGTGGAATCAGTAATTGAAGATGTGGAAGACCTCAGTGACACAGAAGATAACACAGACGAAGTTTCACAGGAGCAGTCTAATGATGTAAGTGATGGAGGTGAGAAAGGTGGATCTCATGAGGAGTCCCTCATGGAGGAGGAGGAACCCACTGGGGAAACTTTAAACACTGAGAATGCTGAAGAGAGTGAGGAAGGGGGACTTGAGTCTTTGCATGTTGCTGAATCTGCTGAAGAGAGTGAGGAAGAGGGACTGGAGTCTATGCATGTTGCTGAATCTGCTGAAGAGAGTGAGGAAGAGGGACTTGAGTCTATGCATGTTGCAATTGTTTGAAATGTACATGTTTATTTCATTACAGTGTGTTCTATCGAACTGTCTTTAATTTTTCACTTGTACTTTGATATCGTTGGAGTAATGTATATAATTTACAAATGCAATTTTAAAGGTGACGTTCAGTCCACGTTTTGCTTCCATGCCATCTCCAACTCCCGCATTTAGAAGTACTTGTACTGTTTCTCAGTTTCTCCAGTAAAAATAAAAAAATAAAAAAGGTTTTAGTAGAAGGCGATAGGGAGAAGGTTTTTCCTTCTATCAGTGGCCCCGGGCCCGAGCTAGATTACTCTTCCTGCAACGAATGGTGGATTGCTGATTCACATGCTTAGTATTCAAATGTATTGATTGTAAGTCGCTTTGGAATAAGGCGTCTGCTAAATGCCAAAAATGTAAATGTAAATGTAGAAGGTAGGTCTTACGTAGGCTTGTCGGATCACCTCCAGGGAAACTCCTATACAGCTCCTCTGAGATTACTGTTGTCTGGGCTCCCGTGTCCACCACAGCCTGTGTTGGAATGCCGTTTACTGTCACCGGAATCTGTAGACTCTCACCCTTGTTTTTGGTGCAGCCAATCTGTAGCCCTTGTGGTTTGTGATCTGCATGTAGTCTCCCTTCTGACTGCCCCCGTTGGTCTGGGCCTTTGTCACCGCGGTTACGTGCAGCTGTTGGGCTCGGCGATCTACCGCAGTCCCTCCTGAAGTGTCCTTGTTCTCCACATTTATAACATGGGCCAGCTGCTCCCCGGGTTGGGCTTGGTGACTGGGAGCGCATCCGGCCGGGCTGCACCTGATAATGGTTCTGTGTCCTCTCTAGTGACAGGGGACGTTGTGTTGTTGCTCTAGTTTTATGATGTTCAAACTGCAGCTGTAGATTCCCTACTGTATGTATGAGGGTCTTGACTTGGTCCGTTAGTGTAGCAAACTGGTCAGCAGTTACATACTGAGGGGTCTGTACCCTACGAGAAGTAGGAGTAAAGTCCTCACAGATGTCTCCATCATCAGCCCAAGAAATGCGTCGTGTTCTGTTCTTTATTTCTGTTTCACGTCCCACCGTAGCTTTGAAGTTGTGTTCATGAGCCTCTACACACTTTTGAGCCTCTGCAAGGGAGCATGGATCTCGGTTCATAACTTCATAGGCCACTTTTTGATTTTTTAGACCTTTAAGGAAGGCATCAGTTGCAAGTTGATCTTGCAGCTGGAGATCCACTCCTGGATATGCAAGTGTGACGAGGCGAAAACCAGCTCAGCACAACACAGTGACGTCAACTGACAGGAAATCCAAGGATAGAAAGCTCAGTCCCTCCGTTCCTAGCCATGAGACCAATTTCAACAACTCTCCTGCATTGGTGGATCTTACTCAATCTGGGTCGGGTGATGAGGATGATGTCCAAAATCTCAGTAACAACTTCATTGATCTAGCTGTAGATGAAAGTATTGACAATGAAGAACCCACTTCAAAAGATGCAAGTGAGGAAGAATTGCTAAACAGCAACCATGATTCTCCAATAGACAAGTCTCTTGAGTTGTTATCTGATTGTAAGGCAATAGACATGTCCGTTCAAGAGGTTTTGGATGCATCATCAACTGTGAAAGATGACAATGTTATTGGTTTGGAGAATAGCACAAGCCAGAATGTTTCCTCAGCTGTTGATGAAGATGCACCACAACATGTAAATGCATCCCCACAATGGCAGAACTTGTCATTATACCGAGATAATTCCACTATGGAAGAGAGGGACTCTCCTGTCAAATCCATGAAGGACATCCTGCAGATGTCCAAGATGAGCCAAGGGAGTCATGCAGACACACCTTTGAAAATTGATGCTGGGATTGAGGCTTTTGAAGGAAACTTCAATTTACAGTTAGAAGACAGTGCTACTGATATGTTTCCAGAGGAGGATGATATCCATGAGGGGAATTCTGGGTTCCAGATGGATGACAGTTTAAATCCAGATGAAAGGCCTACTAAGAATAGAGCTGTTGAACAGAATGTAGGTGTAATAAATCACGGAGGACTCAACTCAAGGGTTCGTTAACTTTAGATATTCAATACTCCCGGCTCACAGTCACATGGCATACAGACACAGTAGCATGACTTATATACCCTCTACTGTCGTAACTCACGCATATCTGTTTACGTCTGTGTCGTGCATAGATTACGTATTGTAGTCACGTCAATACTATGACATCTCCCCCTTTTCGTTTCTTTCCTTGAAGTAAACAACAGATGAACATTCTGTAAAACAATGTTATTCTATCACAATCAATAAACAATAATATCAATCAACATTTGGATTAGCAAATAATTATCAAATGAACGGTTCACATTCTGGAACTCTTTTGACATTCAGTATTGTGGTTTTACCACCAGGAACTCTTTTCCCTTCACTTCCCCCCCCCCAAAAAAAGAAAGTCATGAGAGGACTTGTTAACTCACAAGTCCAGTCTGACAACCGGTCTGGAGATCCGTCCAGTAGCTGCTAGCTGGCACACTGTCCATGACAGCTGCGATGTAACACTCCACCTCAGAGTGTGTGTCTCTCCCGTTCTCAGCGTGGCTCAGAGGGCTCCTTGACAGTGTGTCTGCCACTACAAGGGTCTTCCCAGGCGCATAACTAGCTACTGGCTTAAAGCGCATGAGCCGCATGAGAAGTCTCTGGCACCTTAGTGGGACGTTGTCCAAGTCCTTACTGTTCATTAGTGGGACCAGGGGCTTGTGGTCGGTCACTAGATCGAAGGTCTCGAGGCCGTAGAGGTATTTCTCAAACCTCTCACAGGCCCAGACACTCGCCAGACATTCTTTCTCGATCTGAGCGTATCTGGTTTCCGCATCCGTCAGCCTCCTGGAACAGTATGCGACTGGCTTCCAATCCTTTCCATGGAGCTGCAGCAGCACGCCGCCGAGCCCGTAGCTGCTTGCATCAGCTGAGACTGCAGTGGGTCGGTTGGCGTCGTAGAATACCAATACTGGTGATGTCATCAGGAGCTCTTTCACCTTCTCAAAGGCTGTGTGTTGTGCTGGGCCCCAGTGTCAGTACGTATGCAGAGAGTGAGAATAAAGCGCACATGATTGTTTTTCTACCGGCAAAACGACTACATCGTCCAGTTATTGCTGTCACTCCTACATTGGTGACCCTGGTTTTCTCTCGAACGTTTTCGGAGATCATTGAACATGACAACAAATGCAGTTTCACTCAAGCTGCCCGAGTTTTGGGAACAAAATGCCATAGCATGGTTTGCACAAGCTGAAGCTCAATTCGCCCTCAGGGATGTTACCGTGGATAATACCAAATACTACTACGTGGTAGCAGCTCTAACCAATTCAACTGCAGCGAGAGTGGTGAGTCTTATTGAAAACCCACCGGCACAGCACAAATATGTTACCTTGAAGGCACACCTCATAGATACTTTTTGTCTGTCTGAATCTGAACGTGCACGCCAGCTCCTCTCTCTCCCTGGGCTCGGTGACACAAAACCCTCTGAACTGATGGACCACATGCTAGCTCTGCTGGGCGACCATCAGCCGTGTTTTCTTTTTAAAGAGTTTTTTTTGCAACAGTTGCCAGACCAGGTTCGTTTTTCTATGGCTAATTCAATCAAAACAGACTTTCGTCAGCTAGCCAAGGAAGCGGATATATTTTTCTCAGCTGGGAAGAGGTGTTTTACATCCACCATGGATGAGTATGGGTTCCAACCACTGTCCATCTCCGCTACTGCTGGGGCCCGCCGGGTGAGTCTATGCATGTTGCTGAATCTGATATTGGAGAGGAGGAAGAAAGTAGTCTGGAGGAATCTACCAATGATCTTGAACTTGCTTCTGATGAAAGAATGGACCAGTGTACTACTGGCAGAGATTGCACATTGCTAAAAGCTGAACCCCTCAACAGTGATTCCCCATCTGTGACGGAGGGGAAGAGGTATGAAACCTTAGTGAATATGGGAAAGCAATGTTACACTGAAGGGAAATTACAAGATGCGCTGAGTTTCTTTTTGAAGGCAATTGACATCAGAAGTGGTGATCCTGAAATTCAGCTTATGACAATACAACTATACCGGCAAGTCAGTAAATGAAGAGTTAAAATACCTTCTCTAAAATTTAGGACATCCCTCAGTCACTGCAGACTCTGAAATTGTTTGAAATGTGAGGAGAGACGGATCTCACTTTTCCAGACCAGCAAGCACTACTCTGTGTTTCTCCTGACCACTCAAGTGGGAGGAGTTGGCATCACATTAACAGCGGCAAACAGAGTTGTTATTTTTGATCCCAGTTGGAATCCAGCCACTGACGCCCAGGCTGTTGACAGGGCCTATCGCATTGGACAAACTGAAAATGTCATTATATACAGACTGATCACTTGTGGCACAGTGGAGGAGAAGATATACAGACGGCAGGTGTTCAAAGACTCCTTGATCAGACAGACCACCGGGGACAAGAAAAATCCATTCCGGTACTTCAGCAAACAAGACTTGAAAGAACTTTTCACACTGCAGGACACGCGATCTTCATCAACACAGTTGCAGTTGCAGTCACTGCACTCCAGACAAAGGCGCACAGATACTCAGTTGGATGAGCACATTGCCACCCTTCACTCCATGGAGATATTTGGGATCTCTGATCATGACCTCATGTTCTCAAAAGAAGTGGATAACCATGAAGATGCCCCTGAGGATCAAGAAGCACACCACTACATACAGAACAGGGTGCAAAAAGCTCAGGACCTGATGAAGGCTGAGTCAGAGTTGCATATGCAGCTAGCTGACAGCATTGCATCAAACACAGAGCCAGCCTGGTTGCGAAAACCAGCTGACGTCAACTGACAGGAAATCCAAGGATAGAAAGCTCAGTCCCTCCGTTCCTAGCCATGAGTCCAATTTCAACAACTCTCCTGCATTGGTGGATCTTACTCAATCTGGGTCGGGTGATGAGGATGATGTCCAAAATCTCAGTAACAACTTCATTGATCTAGCTGTAGATGAAAGTATTGACAATGAAGAACCCACTTCAAAAGATGCAAGTGAGGAAGAATTGCTAAACAGCAACCATGATTCTCCAATAGACAAGTCTCTTGAGTTGTTATCTGATTGTAAGGCAATAGACATGTCCGTTCAAGAGGTTTTGGATGCATCATCAACTGTGAAAGATGACAATGTTATTGGTTTGGAGAATAGCACAAGCCAGAATGTTTCCTCAGCTGTTGATGAAGATGCACCACAACATGTAAATGCATCCCCACAATGGCAGAACTTGTCATTATACCGAGATAATTCCACTATGGAAGAGAGGGACTCTCCTGTCAAATCCATGAAGGACATCCTGCAGATGTCCAAGATGAGCCAAGGGAGTCATGCAGACACACCTTTGAAAATTGATGCTGGGATTGAGGCTTTTGAAGGAAACGTCAATTTACAGTTAGAAGACAGTGCTACTGATATGTTTCCAGAGGAGGATGATATCCATGAGGGGAATTCTGGGTTCCAGATGGATGACAGTTTAAATCCAGATGAAAGGCCTACTAAGAATAGAGCTGTTGAACAGAATGTAGGAACTGCCAGTGACTCCCTTGCATCTGACTCATACCACACCGCAGATAACTCATTTATTACATCTGTCCGAAAAAAGAAACGAGTAGCAGTAATCTATGATAGTGAGGAGGATGAGGAGACACCCCACTTGATGACCAGTGGATTGGATGAATCTTTCAAAGGTGTAGGATCCTCTACACCAAAATCTGTCAGAACCAGTTCCTTCAAGGTCAGGAAAAGCTTTGGATTGAACACCTCTGTGGCCTCAAGACGCTCCCTTGTGGAATCAGTAATTGAAGATGTGGAAGACCTCAGTGACACAGAAGATAACACAGACGAAGTTTCACAGGAGCAGTCTAATGATGTAAGTGATGGAGGTGAGAAAGGTGGATCTCATGAGGAGTCCCTCATGGAGGAGGAGGAACCCACTGGGGAAACTTTAAACACTGAGAATGCTGAAGAGAGTGAGGAAGGGGGACTTGAGTCTTTGCATGTTGCTGAATCTGCTGAAGAGAGTGAGGAAGAGGGACTGGAGTCTATGCATGTTGCTGAATCTGCTGAAGAGAGTGAGGAAGAGGGACTTGAGTCTATGCATGTTGCAATTGTTTGAAATGTACATGTTTATTTCATTACAGTGTGTTCTATCGAACTGTCTTTAATTTTTCACTTGTACTTTGATATCGTTGGAGTAATGTATATAATTTACAAATGCAATTTTAAAGGTGACGTTCAGTCCACGTTTTGCTTCCATGCCATCTCCAACTCCCGCATTTAGAAGTACTTGTACTGTTTCTCAGTTTCTCCAGTAAAAATAAAAAAATAAAAAAGGTTTTAGTAGAAGGCGATAGGGAGAAGGTTTTTCCTTCTATCAGTGGCCCCGGGCCCGAGCTAGATTACTCTTCCTACAACGAATGGTGGATTGCTGATTCACATGCTTAGTATTCAAATGTATTGATTGTAAGTCGCTTTGGAATAAGGCGTCTGCTAAATGCCAAAAATGTAAATGTAAATGTAGAAGGTAGGTCTTACGTAGGCTTGTCGGATCACCTCCAGGGAAACTCCTATACAGCTCCTCTGAGATTACTGTTGTCTGGGCTCCCGTGTCCTCCACAGCCTGTGTTGGAATGCCGTTTACTGTCACCGGAATCTGTAGACTCTCACCCTTGTTTTTGGTGCAGCCAATCTGTAGCCCTTGTGGTTTGTGATCTGCATGTAGTCTCCCTTCTGACTGCCCCTGTTGGTCTGGGCCTTTGTCACCGCGGTTACGTGCAGCTGTTGGGCTCGGCGATCTACTGCAGTCCCTCCTGAAGTGTCCTTGTTCTCCACATTTATAACATGGGCCAGCTGCTCCCCGGGTTGGGCTTGGTGACTGGGAGCGCATCCGGCCGGGCTGCACCTGATAATGGTTCTGTGTCCTCTCTAGTGACAGGGGACGTTGTGTTGTTGCTCTAGTTTTATGATGTTCAAACTGCAGCTGTAGATTCCCTACTGTATGTATGAGGGTCTTGACTTGGTCCGTTAGTGTAGCAAACTGGTCAGCAGTTACATACTGAGGGGTCTGTACCCTACGAGAAGTAGGAGTAAAGTCCTCACAGATGTCTCCATCATCAGCCCAAGAAATGCGTCGTGTTCTGTTCTTTATTTCTGTTTCACGTCCCACCGTAGCTTTGAAGTTGTGTTCATGAGCCTCTACACACTTTTGAGCCTCTGCAAGGGAGCATGGATCTCGGTTCATAACTTCATAGGCCACTTTTTGATTTTTTAGACCTTTAAGGAAGGCATCAGTTGCAAGTTGATCTTGCAGCTGGAGATCCACTCCTGGATATGCAAGTGTGACGAGGCGAAAACCAGCTCAGCACAACACAGTGACGTCAACTGACAGGAAATCCAAGGATAGAAAGCTCAGTCCCTCCGTTCCTAGCCATGAGACCAATTTCAACAACTCTCCTGCATTGGTGGATCTTACTCAATCTGGGTCGGGTGATGAGGATGATGTCCAAAATCTCAGTAACAACTTCATTGATCTAGCTGTAGATGAAAGTATTGACAATGAAGAACCCACTTCAAAAGATGCAAGTGAGGAAGAATTGCTAAACAGCAACCATGATTCTCCAATAGACAAGTCTCTTGAGTTGTTATCTGATTGTAAGGCAATAGACATGTCCGTTCAAGAGGTTTTGGATGCATCATCAACTGTGAAAGATGACAATGTTATTGGTTTGGAGAATAGCACAAGCCAGAATGTTTCCTCAGCTGTTGATGAAGATGCACCACAACATGTAAATGCATCCCCACAATGGCAGAACTTGTCATTATACCGAGATAATTCCACTATGGAAGAGAGGGACTCTCCTGTCAAATCCATGAAGGACATCCTGCAGATGTCCAAGATGAGCCAAGGGAGTCATGCAGACACACCTTTGAAAATTGATGCTGGGATTGAGGCTTTTGAAGGAAACGTCAATTTACAGTTAGAAGACAGTGCTACTGATATGTTTCCAGAGGAGGATGATATCCATGAGGGGAATTCTGGGTTCCAGATGGATGACAGTTTACATCCAGATGAAAGGCCTACTAAGAATAGAGCTGTTGAACAGAATGTAGGAACTGCCAGTGACTCCCTTGCATCTGACTCATACCACACCGCAGATAACTCATTTATTACATCTGTCCGAAAAAAGAAACGAGTAGCAGTAATCTATGATAGTGAGGAGGATGAGGAGACACCCCACTTGATGACCAGTGGATTGGATGAATCTTTCAAAGGTGTAGGATCCTCTACACCAAAATCTGTCAGAACCAGTTCCTTCAAGGTCAGGAAAAGCTTTGGATTGAACACCTCTGTGGCCTCAAGACGCTCCCTTGTGGAATCAGTAATTGAAGATGTGGAAGACCTCAGTGACACAGAAGATAACACAGACGAAGTTTCACAGGAGCAGTCTAATGATGTAAGTGATGGAGGTGAGAAAGGTGGATCTCATGAGGAGTCCCTCATGGAGGAGGAGGAACCCACTGGGGAAACTTTAAACACTGAGAATGCTGAAGAGAGTGAGGAAGGGGGACTTGAGTCTTTGCATGTTGCTGAATCTGCTGAAGAGAGTGAGGAAGAGGGACTGGAGTCTATGCATGTTGCTGAATCTGCTGAAGAGAGTGAGGAAGAGGGACTTGAGTCTATGCATGTTGCAATTGTTTGAAATGTACATGTTTATTTCATTACAGTGTGTTCTATCGAACTGTCTTTAATTTTTCACTTGTACTTTGATATCGTTGGAGTAATGTATATAATTTACAAATGCAATTTTAAAGGTGACGTTCAGTCCACGTTTTGCTTCCATGCCATCTCCAACTCCCGCATTTAGAAGTACTTGTACTGTTTCTCAGTTTCTCCAGTAAAAAAAAAAGTTTTAGTAGAAGGCGATAGGGAGAAGGTTTTTCCTTCTATCAGTGGCCCCGGGCCCGAGCTAGATTACTCTTCCTGCAACGAATGGTGGATTGCTGATTCACATGCTTAGTATTCAAATGTATTGATTGTAAGTCGCTTTGGAATAAGGCGTCTGCTAAATGCCAAAAATGTAAATGTAGAAGGTAGGTCTTACGTAGGCTTGTCGGATCACCTCCAGAGAAACTCCTATACAGCTCCTCTGAGATTACTGTTGTCTGGGCTCCCGTGTCCACCACAGCCTGTGTTGGAATGCCGTTTACTGTCACCGGAATCTGTAGACTCTCACCCTTGTTTTTGGTGCAGCCAATCTGTAGCCCTTGTGGTTTGTGATCTGCATGTAGTCTCCCTTCTGACTGCCCCCGTTGGTCTGGGCCTTTGTCACCGCGGTTACGTGCAGCTGTTGGGCTCGGCGATCTACTGCAGTCCCTCCTGAAGTGTCCTTGTTCTCCACATTTATAACATGGGCCAGCTGGTCCCCGGGTTGGGCTTGGTGACTGGGAGCGCATCCGGCCGGGCTGCACCTGATAATGGTTCTGTGTCCTCTCTAGTGACAGGGGACGTTGTGTTGTTGCTCTAGTTTTATGATGTTCAAACTGCAGCTGTAGATTCCCTACTGTATGTACGAGGGTCTTGACTTGGTCCGTTAGTGTAGCAAACTGGTCAGCAGTTACATACTGAGGGGTCTGTACCCTACGAGAAGTAGGAGTAAAGTCCTCACAGATGTCTCCATCATCAGCCCAAGAAATGCGTTGTGTTCTGTTCTTTATTTCGGTTTCACGTCCCACCGTAGCTTTGAAGTTGTGTTCATGAGCCTCTACACACTTTTGAGCCTCTGCAAGGGAGCATGGATCTCGGTTCATAACTTCATAGGCCACTTTTTAATTTTTTAGACCTTTAAGGAAGGCATCAGTTGCAAGTTGATCTTGCAGCTGGAGATCCACTCCTGGATATGCAAGTGTGACGAGGCGTCTCACCTCTTCTGCAAATTCAGCTGACGCCTCTCTACCTTGTGTTACGGCTGGGCCGTCACACACGCCCTCCCCCGCCCCCACAACCCGAGCACAGCGTGCTCTCCGCCGCAGGTGAAGCTCGTTCCCGGTGATTGGAGGGTTATCCAGCCACAGTCAAACCCACACACCTGTCTCCACTCCCCAATCAACCCTCTGGCTACATCTACCCTGGACTCCCTTCAATCATCGTCAGTTCTTCCCTAAGAATGACCTGGCAAGTATCCGCTGTGATTAGTTATGAACTTTGCTCTTGTGCCTATTCTTGTGATTCGTTGATATCTTGTGTACTGGCCTACCGTGGAGACTTACCCTGCGTTCCTGTTCCTCCACAGCCTATGCCAACCACTACCGCCATCCCGCCAGGTTGAAACCCCCAGCCCGCCAGGCTGAAACCTCCGGACTCATCATCTGTGTTTCCACCCACCTGCACTGTAAATAAATACCCTACGGGGCTAACACTATATTCTGCCTCCGGTGTCGTGTCCTTGAGCTCCCTCGCCCCCGTGTCATAACAGAAGAACTGACCATGCAATTGGGCTCAGACGACACGAAGGACCGGACACCATCTCCCACCCCTGGATCCGGCCCGACGGCTATCCAGATCCTCGCGGAACACACTCACCTCCTCCAGGCGGCCGCTACAGCGTGCCAGGCCCTGAACACTCGCCTGACAACCCAGGAGGCTAACCAGGAGCACCGCGCCACCCAGATGCAGCACCTCATCTCTACGACCCAAGCGCTTACAGCACAGGTGGCCGCGCTCGCAGCCTTTGCCCCCCCCCCTGCTCTCCCTGACCCTGCCCAGCTACCGGCACCACCTACTGGACAGCCACGGGAGCCCCACCTAGCCAGCCCCCGCCCCTTCGACGGAGCCTTCGCCCAGTTCCGAGGCTTCATCCTCCAGTGCGAGTTGGTGTTCTCGCATCAGCCCAGCCAGTTCTGGTCGCCGGCAGCCCGGGTGGCGTTCATCACCAACCTCACCACCGGCGACGCCCTGAATTGGGTCCAGGCCACCCTCTGCGCCCGCCCTGACCTGTTCGGTGACTACGCTACCTTCCTCACGGAGTTCAAGAGGGTTTTCGACCACCCCACTGCCGGACAGGAGGTCGGGGCGCGACTGATGTCACTCCACCAGGGGAACCGGACCGCGGCGGCCTACTCTACCGAGTTTCGCACCCTGGCAGCCGGAAGCGGATGGAATGACAGGGCACTGCGATCTGCTTTCCGCCAGGGGCTGAGTGAGGCCATCAAGGACGAGCTCGTCCGGGACAGACCCGCCGCCCTGGACGAACTAGTGGCCCTAGCCATCGACGTTGACGAGCGCTCCCGGGAGCGTCGGAGAGAGAGAGGGCGCTACCAGACCAGCTCGCCACGCCCCCAGGACCCTATCGTCACAGCCAACCCCTCCTCCGCACGGGAGTCGACCTACACCCCATGCACTGGCGAGGAGCCGATGCAGCTTGGTCGAGCCCGCCTCACCACGGCGGAGAAGGAGAGGAGAAGGGCCCAGGGACTGTGCCTCTACTGTGGAGAGAAGGGACACCTCCGTGACACCTGCCCGTCCCTATCAAAAGGGCAGGCTCACCCGAAGGGGGAATCCGGGTGAGCCGTGCCTCTCAATCCCCACCTACCACCAGCCCAGCCAGGTTCTCTGTCACCCTCTCCTGGCAGGGGCAGAACCTCACGGTCGAGGCCATTATTGACTCGGGAGCAGACGAGAACTTTATGGACGCCCAGCTGGCCCGCTCAGCTGCCGTTCCCCTCGTTGCCCTCGAGACCCCCCTCTCCGTCTCAGCCCTAGACGGACACAGCCTGGGGCCTCTCACCCACCGCTCTACACCCCTCTCCTTGACCGTCTCGGGGAACCATGTGGAGGAGATCCGGTTTTACATCCTCAAGACCCCCCAGTCCCCGCTCATCCTGGGACGACCGTGGCTCGAGCTCCACATTCCCCATGTCAGCTATGGTGAGGGACGTATCCTGAGCTGGAGTACCGCATGCTACGCCCGGTGCCTCCGTGCCGCCCATACCCCCACATCGCCTCTGCGACCGCCTCCGGCTCCCCCTGACCTCTCCTCCATCCCAGAGGTCTACCACGACCTCGGAGAGGCCTTCAGCAAGGAGCGTGCTCGCACCCTGCCGCCTCACCGGCCCTACGACTGTGCCGTCGAGCTCCGCCCTGGCAACAAACTTCCGGTCAGTCGCCTCTACAACCTTGCCCCCCCGGAGAAGGCAGCCATGGACACCTACATCTCCGACTGTCTGGCTGAGGGGCTCATCCGTCCATCACACTCCCCGGTGGCAGCGGGGTTTTTCTTCGTGAAGAAGAAGGATGGAACCCTCAGGCCATGCATTGACTACCGTGAGCTCAATGCCATCACCGTCCGGAACACCTATCCTCTCCCCCTCATGAGCTCCAACTTTGAGCCCCTCCTTGGGGCCACCATCTTCACTAAGCTGGACCTCCGGAACGCCTACCATCTGGTCCGGATTCGTGAGGGTGACGAGTGGAAGACGGCGTTCAAGACCCCCCGTGGCCACTATGAGTACCTTGTCATGCCCTTTGGTCTCACTAACGCCCCCTCCGTCTTTCAGGCCCTCATGAACGACGTCCTCAGGGACATGCTGGACATCTTTGTCGTCCTCTACCTGGATGACATCCTAGTATTCTCCAGGAACCCTGAGGAGCATGTCCAACATGTCCGCCTAGTCCTCCAGCGCCTACTGGAGAATCGCCTTTTTATTAAGGCTGAGAAGTGCTCGTTCCACACTCACTCTGTGGAATTCCTGGGGCTCATCGTGGAGGGTGGGTTGACTCGCCCTGACCCCAAGAAGACTCGGGCCGTCGTCGAGTGGGGCCAACCTACCACCCGGAAACAGCTGCAGTCATTTCTCGGCTTTGCCAACTTCTACCGGCGATTCATCCGGGACTTCAGCCGGGTAGCCGCCCCCCTCACTGCCCTCACCTCCCCCCTGCGCCAGTTCACGTGGACACCAGCAGCCAGCGCTGCCTTCAGTGACCTGAAGAGGCTCTTCACCTCGGCGCCGGTCCTAATCAACCCAGACCCCTCTAGGCCCTTCATTGTGGAAGTGGACGCCTCAGACACGGGCGTCGGTGGCGTGCTCTCTCAACGATCGGAGGACCAGACCGTGCACCCCTGCGCCTTCTACTCCCGCCGTTATACCTCCGCCGAGGCCAACTACGACATCGGGAACCGCGAGCTGCTGGCGGTGGTGGAGGCGTTCCACGAGTGGCGGCACTGGCTGGAGGGCGCAGAGCACCCCTTCACCGTCTGGTCGGACCACAAGAACCTAACCTACATCAAGTCGGCCAGGCGGTTGAACTCCCGTCAGGCACGCTGGGCCCTGTTCCTCGGGCGGTTTAACTTCCACCTCACGTTCCGTCCGGGCTCCCTGAACGCCAAGGCTGACTCCCTTTCTCGGCTCCATGCCGCAGAGGAGGAACCCACCACTCCTGACACCATCGTTCCATCCTCCCGGGTCGTTGGAGTGGTCACCCTGGAGATCGAGGCGGTGGTCAGAGCTGCACAGCGCACCCAGCCAGATCCCCGACCGGGGTCCCCCGGCCGTCTCTTCGTCCCGGACGCCGTCAGAACCAAGGTGATGCAGTGGGGCCACGCCAGCCGCTTCGCCTGCCATCCTGGGGCCCTACGCACACTGTCCTTCCTGCGCCGGCGGTTCTGGTGGTCCACCATGGCCGCGAACGTCAGGGAGTTCGTCTCGGCCTGCCCTACCTGCGCTCGCAGCAAGGCATCCCACCGGCCGCCTTCAGGACTGCTGCGGCCTCTACCCGTGCCCGGTCGACCGTGGTCCCACCTCGCCATGGACTTCGTGACCGGCCTTCCCCCGTCCCTAGGCAACACGGTCATCCTCACCATCGTGGACCGCTTCTCCAAGTCCGTGCGGTTGGTAGCTCTGGCAAAGCTACCGACCTCGGCGGAGACGGCGGAGCTACTCACCACCCACGTCTTCCGGCTTTACGGGCTTCCCCAGGATGTGGTTTCCGACCGTGGCCCCCAGTTCACATCCAAGGTGTGGCAGGCCTTCTGTTCGGGGATTGGGGCCACGACCAGCCTCTCCTCCGGCTACCATCCCCAGACCAATGGGCAGGCGGAGAGAGCCAACCAGAGCCTGGAGTCGGCACTCCGCTGCATGTCCTCCCTCCATCCATCCTCCTGGAGCAAGGACCTACCCTGGGTGGAGTACTCCCTGAACGCCATGGTGAATGAAGCCACCGGCCGGTCCCCCTTCGAGTGCTCCTTGGGGTACCAGCCACCCCTGCTTTCTACCCAGGAGGGCGAAGCGTCGGTACCATCAGTCCAGGCACACCTCCTTCGCTGTCGTCGGGTCTGGACCTCCGTACGCTCGGCCTTGCTTCGGGCCACCGCCCGAACTACCCGAAGCGCCAACCGTCGTCGCACTCCAGCTCCGGTGTACCAGGTGGGCCAGAGGGTCTGGCTCTCCACGGCGGATCTCCCCCTCAATGTCCCCTCCCGGAAGTTGGCGTCGAGGTACATCGGCCCCTACGTCATCGACCGGGTCATCAACCCCGCTGCCATCCGGCTGGTCCTCCCTCACTCCCTCCGTCGGATCCACCCGGTGTTCCACGTCTCCCGGGTTAAGCCCCGGTCGCCAGGAGGCTCCCCCTCGGGGGGGGGTCCTGTTACGGCTGGGCCGTCACACACGCCCTCCCCCGCCCCCACAACCCGAGCACAGCGTGCTCTCCGCCGCAGGTGAAGCTCGTTCCCGGTGATTGGAGGGTTATCCAGCCACAGTCAAACCCACACACCTGTCTCCACTCCCCAATCAACCCTCTGGCTACATCTACCCTGGACTCCCTTCAATCATCGTCAGTTCTTCCCTAAGAATGACCTGGCAAGTATCCGCTGTGATTAGTTATGAACTTTGCTCTTGTGCCTATTCTTGTGATTCGTTGATATCTTGTGTACTGGCCTACCGTGGAGACTTACCCTGCGTTCCTGTTCCTCCACAGCCTATGCCAACCACTACCGCCATCCCGCCAGGTTGAAACCCCCAGCCCGCCAGGCTGAAACCTCCGGACTCATCATCTGTGTTTCCACCCACCTGCACTGTAAATAAATACCCTACGGGGCTAACACTATATTCTGCCTCCGGTGTCGTGTCCTTGAGCTCCCTCGCCCCCGTGTCATAACACCTTGCCAAAGTTCTCCCAACTTTCTCCTTACTGTGGTAGGGGGGTCTCTTTTCCCAAAGCGCTGAGTAAGCTCCTCCACTAAGAGAGCATAATCCTCCCGTGTACGTTCTGGCAGTGAGCAGACATATCGTATTGCAGCTCCTCTTAAGCATTCATGCAGCCTGTCCACTCTTTCTGTAGTACTCCATCCATACTTCCTGGCCTGGCGCTCAAATGGCAACAAGAAAGAGTCCCAGTCATAATTTCCTTCAAATGTGGCAAGTTTAGGTCCACGCACTTCTTGCAGAGTGTGCTGACTGTTGTGACCAGAACTATTCAGTCTCTGCTCACCATAGGGAAGCGAGCGTTGGGTTTCATTCTCAGAGTCTCTAGTGTCTCTCCATCTACTGTCAGTTTCAGCATTGCCGCCCCTCCTGGTGGGACCAAAGTTGCGAGTGCGCTGATTGATGACATCCAACTCAGCTGCAAAGGGGACACCAACACGAGTTCTTGGTCTTACTGGTATATCCCAAGAGAAGAACACATTCAAAACTGAATTATTTGGTGCAATTTTGCAGTAATCATATTCCTATCATATATGACAGAAAGCTCGCAATAAACAGTTTTTTTGCACAGTGTTTGAGTGTGCAGATGCTGTTATTTTGCACTCTATTGATACTCTTCAGTTCCAGAACCTCAGTAAAGTCTGATAACGGATGAGCGGTGGTATTTTCACTATTTGCAGTAATCATATTGAAATGTCTAGAAAATATTACAGTAGCAGAATATATACAATGAAATGAAATAGACTAGATGCATTGCCTGGGAAGACATTAGATGTGACCAGATGCAGACCAGAGGGTGGACCAAAACCCTCAGGAGTGAGACATTTTTGGTGTGATTGCTATTGTATTGTAGCCCTGGAATTTCTGTTTTTCTTTTTTATTTGAACTTTGCATCTTCCACTTTATTTTTCACTTTTCATTTTACACAAGTAAATGTAGTGTACTTTGAAGTAAATGTACCGTAACTTACTTTCTGCAAAGTTACTGAAAAATAAGGATAAAACATAGAATATAAAGGATAGAAGCAAAAGATAGAATAAAGGATAGAAGCAAATTGTGGCGGTTCTGATTCATTCTTGTTGCCTAATACTTTACAGTTTTACAGTCAACTATTCTGACTTACAAAATAATAACAACAGGGAGCATTACATAGTTTGAATGATTTTCACAAGAATGAATATTTCATTATAAAATGGTTTGATTTATAGTAATCATAGACAGAATAGTTGACTGTACAACTGTAAAGTATTAGGCAACAAGAATGAATCAGAAATGCCGATTTGCTTCTATCCTTTATTCTATGTTTTGCTTCTATCCTTTACAGTATCTCTCTATCTTTTATCCTTTTTTTTCAGTATCTTTGCAGAAAGTAAGTTACGGTACATTTACTTCAAAGTACACTACATTTACTTGTGTCAAATGAAAAGTGAAAAATAAAGTGGAAGATGCAAAGTTCAAACAAAAATGAAAAACTGAAATTCCAGGGCTACAATACAATAGCAATCACACCAAAAATGTCTCACTCCTGAGGGTTTTGGTCCACCCTCTGGTCTGCATCTGGTCACATCTAATGTCTTCCCTGGCAATGCATCTAGTCTATTTCATTTCATTGTATATATTCTGCTAATATTTTCTAGACATTTCAATATGATTACTGCAAATAGTGAAAATACCACCGCTCATCCTTTATCAGACTTTGCTGAGGTTCTGGAACTGAAGAGTATCAATAGAGTGCAAAATAACAGCATCTGCACACTCAAACACTGTGCAAAAAAACAGTTTATTGTGAGCTTTCTGTCATATATGATAGGAATATGATTACTGCAAAATTGCACCAAATAACTCAGTTTTGAACGTGTTCTTCAGAGTTTTGAACACAGTATGTTAGCAATGAAAAAATGTGTTGCAAATACATAGTATTTTGCAAGTGGGGGAGTTTGAATGAGAGAAGTGTTATGGCATTTGGAGAACGTAGTCATTGAATGCATTCTGTATGAAAGCAATGCACAAATCACAGAGAAAGAGTCACAGTTTTGTTCACATGGGTTTCTGCTCTGCTGACTGTATGAAGAGTTGTGAAACTGTGGTTTCAGTATTGAACATGGTGAGTTAGCAATCGTAAAAAACTGTAATTTAGTTGAGTCTAACGGGAGTACAGTCTGCCCAAAACACCACAAGGTGGCAGTACTCAACCAGTTGTAACAGTAACTCCTGAATCCAGTCAGCTGGCTAGCTAGCTGTCTCCTGTTACAGTTACTTGAAAAGTACCACAACAATGTCACTCCAAACAGCTCTCTCATTACACACAAGTGATAACAATGTTTTCTGCTTCCTGTCAATGCACTTCCTCCAATTACTGTCTTTTGTAGTGGGCGTAAAAAAAACGCTTGAAACATATACTGTACAATGTGTTTTCTCA
>NC_137675.1:12369365-12446865 GCF_963989245.1 Nansenia antarctica
CATAAAGAACATTGACTCTATTCAAATTACAAGCAACCAGAGTACAGCAGTATTTAAATTATTCTACAAAAAAAGTCTTAAAAGTTTTAAATTCATATAATAATTACTCTGGTAACCACATTGTTCTACAGCATCTCAAAGAATCAATATCATTTTACAGTCTTCAATCTGGTCCTATCTAACCTATAACACAAAGCATTTATGATAATAAAAACAATCAATAGGCTACAGTATGTTTGATAGTTGACACCCACTCTTTAAAGTTGATACACAAATGCAAGTGTTTTCATTGTGAACCACCAGGAATGGCCTTGTACGGGAAAGGCTTCAAGGCTTTCACTGTAGGGCAGCAGTTGTCTCTTAATACCAGACCTGGGTTCAAATAGTAAATGTAATAATTTCAAGTACTTATCTGTGCTTGATTGAGTTTGCCTAGCGCATTGAGTCAATGGAATTGTGCCAAAATTGCAAACCCCGCCCATTTGGCACTTCAGCCAGACTCAAGGAAACACTCAAAGTAATTGGAAAAATGTATATACTATTTCAGCTCCGGTCTGGTGAATACTGTATCTAATAGTCACCTCAAATCCAAGTTCTATGACCTTCTGTATATGCACCCTAATATTGTTCTAAATGGCAAAGAGAAAAACTATGTGTTGATTGTTAAAAAAAAAAAACGGTTCACCGTTTTGTAAAACTTCCAAGTGAAATTTGATTGCATCTGCTATTAGGTGGCCTACGCCTGGCAGTTAAAAACTCTTAAGTGCACCGGCTTTGCTTACATGTTCTTCTTGAGCGTGTGTTGCCATAGTTTCCTGCTGGTTGATGATAGGATGCCATAGATTACAGTAGTTCCATGTAATGTACCATAAACTGACATTATTCTTAAAAACATAAAGTTAATGAAATTGTGTACTCTCATTGGACACTTCTAATGCCACACTTTCTATTTATTTGCCATCGACAGGGCAAATGCAGTCATTTTTAATTCAATATTTCCAAGACCAAATATGCATTATTGTGGTACCTGCTTTGAATGTGGTGCTCTTTAGCAATACAAAAGTAAAAGAGCATAAAATAAACCACATTTTGCATGTAGAAAACGCAAATACAGTGTGTTTAAGCTTATGCTTCTTCCTACTCCTTTTCGGACATGTGAAGTAAATAGTGTTTTTTGGTTTGTTTAGTTTTTTCTTTTTTCTTTTTTTTTTTCTTGTTTTTGTTTTGTCTTTTGTTGTTATAACTATTTCTCTCTGCACATGTTCGAAATAAATGCTTTCATTCATTCATTCATTCATTCATTCATTCATTCTTTTCCAGTGTCTCAGGTATAGTAGGCTACACAGTCAAGAGGATGAGAGAAGCTTGAGACAGCTTGTGGGCTTCCCATCCACTCCCGATGCCCTAAAACAAGATTGATCTGCGCATTGATTGCTGGAGCACTGAAAAAAGAGCTCCCTCCAATCTAGTAGTTTTTACTGTAAACACATAAAAAGCCACCTTCAGTTGAACTTGCCCAAGCCTCTGGATGTAGAGTACTGTAGCAGCAATGGATGTTTGGAATGGAAGCACTTTTGTGACAAACATATTTTGTAAAAAAAAAAAAACACACACAAAAAAACACTGTACTAATAATATTTGGTTGATCGATTGATTGATTTGATCTGTTTGATTTGTTTGATTATCAGATGATAATATAATAATGAAACGATCATTCATCTATTTTTTAAAATGACTTCTATTATGCTTTTATCAAATTAAAACTGCCACCTCCTTTCACTAGACTATAAAACGATGATGCCTCAATATGTCACAATATGAGAGAGTCTGAATCCCAGAGTTCTAAACACTAGAGGAGGCACTCCCCTAGATGAACTGTGACCCCGGCTCATAGGAAGTCCCACACTAGTCGGCTGCATGGCGCCCCTCATGCTGTCACAAAGGCAATGAATGGGAAAGAAAGCAGAGGGGCTGTAACTCTATGGTCTGGATGCAGTTAGCTGGACTGTCCTGTCACAGCAGACACACTGGCGTCCGTCTCACATTTCAGCTTGAGGGCCGGCTCTGTTCCATCAGCCACATGGGAGGACGTCTGAGAGGAAGAGGGAGGGGGGGTGTCGTAGCCCTTCCCCATCCTGCCTCCAACCTCTCCTCCCCCGTTCATCCTCTCCTCCCCCTGCCCCGGCCCACCGGATCCGGCGGACGGCGGCGGGGGTGAGTCGTGCGTGCGCATGTGCTTGGCCAGGTGGTCGTTGCGCATGAAGACGCGCGGGCAGAGGGCGCAGCTGAACTTCTTGGCGCCCGTGTGCGTCTGCAGGTGGCGCTGCAGTTCGTCGGAGCGCGTGAAGCGCTTGCCGCAGAAGAGCCAGTTGCAGACGAACGGGCGGTCCCCGCTGTGCCAGCGCAGGTGAGCCTTCAGGTGAGACGTCTTGGCGTAGGCCTTGCCGCAGCCGGGGATGTGGCAGTTGTGCATGTGTTTCCTCCGTCCGTCGTCGTTGGCACTTTGCCCCAGCTGCTCGGCGTGGACGCAGTTGGGACACCGGCACATGGCCTGACCGGAGCCCCTGGAGGCGGAGCGGCGCTGAGGCTTGGGCCTGGCCGAGGCGGCGGTGGTGGCGCCCTCCTGTGGCTCCTCCAGGGAGTACTGCTGCTCGGGCTGGAGCAGAGACTCAGGACCCAGGGGCTCCATCTTGAAGCCGTCCTGGGAGAAGAGGTGGGGATGGGAGTGGGAGTGGGAGTGGGAGTGGGAGTGGGAGTGGGAGTGGGAGAGGGAGTGGGAGGATGTAGGGACCAGCTGGGCTGGCGGTAAGGTACACAGCTGGGGCTCGGAGCCGTAAGGCCCCAGGGCGGACTGGAGACCCATGGAGCTCCCCTGCCCCACCACGGCCTGGAGCCCCACACCCTGCCCTGCCTGCAGGTCCATCCAGCTGCCCGCACCGGTGTGGAGGTCCCACCAAGAGGGAACCTGCATGTCGTCTGAGCTGCCTCCAGGGGGCGCTGTCCGTAACCAGGGTTCATAGGGGTGAGCCATAGGAGCGGTGGCTGTTACTGGGGGGGTTGTTGGTGATGAGGGCTGAGGCTGGAGGGGTCAACACAGGGGTGTGTTGGGGGCTGAGGCTGGAGAGTGGGGAGGCTGGAGGAGATTGTGGAGGGGCCAAGATGAGTGGACTACCACATGGCAGGATGGAGAAGCTGGAGGATCGTTTTCAAGGTGATAGAACTGTGGGTAAAAGAACATACAGATTGGTGATCAATCATACAGATTGATAACAAGACACTTGGAATAGTTGGTCACACTCTACATTGAGCTACCCCTGTGCCTGTACACGAACACTAATTATATTACATAAAACATGCATAATGGCTTTGTAACTCAAAATTTGAGTGGTTTGTTTAATAAGGGCTGTGTTGTACAGTGTTACTACACAGGTATAGGGGCAGCTTCATATTAAGTGTTTCCCTATAATTCATGTACCCTTAATAACAGTACACACATTGATGTAGAAAGACATTGAATGTTGCTATCGCAGCCTACGGTCCAGGGGAAGCTGGTGGAGGGAGAATTGTAATGCATGGAATGGAATGAGAAACATTCCTCATTCAATTCCACGCATTACGATGAGCCCATCCTCCGATTTCTACCTCCACCAGCCTCCACTGTTATAATCAAACTGCAGCCCTGGAGATAAATGAATACTGAGATTAGTCTTGGCATGTATTACAAAGATTACAATGATGTCACAATAGGAAACATACAAAGCAAAGGTAAAAAACAGTGATGTCTTCTTTCCAGCCAAATGGAAGGAAGCCCGAAAAAACTTGTTGTTGGTTCCCTAAAAATGTAACATACATAAAACATGCAAACACTTGAACGCTGAAATTCACTATTGCATGCCAGACACGCCCCCCCTGTCGCCATGGACACCTCTGTTCTCACGATGCATGGCCGTGGAGAGAGAAGAAGAAGAGAGAGAGAGAGAGAGAGAGGGAGGGAGAGAGAGACAGACAGAGAGAGGGAGAGAGAGAGACGTGTCTGGACAGAGAGCTGCCACATGTATCCGCTGCCAGGTACTTCCCATGTAGGATAGATAGTCAAAGACAGAGAGAGAGCTAGGAAAACAACTTCATCAGTCTTCTGAGGAGAAAGGGAGGGAGGGAGGAGGGGAGGGTGAGATAGATACTAGAGATGTGGGTTAGGGAAGAAGGGGGGAGAGACAGACAGAGGGAGAGAGAGAAGGAGAGGTTGGGAGAGAGGGAGGGAGAGACGTAGAGAGAGAGAGAGGAGTGTTGAGTGTTGATAGGAGTGTAGGAGGGCGGTAAAACTAAAGGAAGTTCCAGGGAGGTATAGTGGCTTGGGGCCAAGATCTATTTGTACGTCTGTAAGGTTTGTGTGGAGAGACAGCAAGCAGTCTGCCTGGCAGACAGACAGACAGAGGAAGAACCTGTTTTTTTTAGGAATCACAACATGATTTACAACAACAGCTCCTCCAGACGAGGTAGCTAGCAACAACAACAAAAAAGAAAAGAAAAAGAGCAGTAAAAAATGTTTTTAAATGCCCGCCCCTCCTCCTCCACACAACAGTGGTGGCAGGCAAGAAACATCAACTGTTGCAGACTGACAGGCTTTGAGGAGCCACAGAAGGCCAACAATAACACGCTGAACAATTACTTTATCCTTCTAATTATCGGAGCGTGTTCGAAGACATTTACATATCCTGTGTGACTGCACTCTGCAGTAGGTAGGTAGGCCTGGGTCGACATTCTCCAATGGACCGTAGCATTATTGCACAATACAACACACACACACACACACACACACACACACACACACACATACACACACACACACCCCACAGGAGATTTATTTGTCTCGTCTTTGCCTTTTGACAGGTGGTGACGGAAAGCTCTTGTTCAAAAGCCAACTGACGTTGTTTGCCCAGTAGCCGAAGAGACACTCCAGCTTCAAAGGCTTGTCCTCGGTAAGCAAAACACGGAAATAAAAAATCCTAACAATGCTCCCCCCCCCATCCCCCAGAACCACACAACACCCCTCCCCCACAATCAGCAATTATGTTTACAGCAGGAAAGTGTATAATAGTCTAGGTCTTAAGAGCCTGGTATCTCTGGTCTGAAGATCTCAGGTTGTGATACCATATCTGATTGGTCTGATTGGTCACAGAGAGGTCTGATTGGTCATTGAGACACGACTTTGATACCATTCCTCATTCCGTTCCATGCATTACAGTCAGCTCGTCCTCCCATTGCTACCTCCACCAGCCTCCCCTGGTCTGCGTGCCATAAAACTGTGGTAGGCCGCTGAGCTAAACAGTGGGTGTTAGCACGGAGGGCTAAGAGGTCCCTGCCTTCCCTTCAGTTACTCGTCACAGTAGCCACTGAAGCACCTGTGACACACGCCGCGAGATAGAGCCGTAACCTCATGATCCCTTCAATTGATCTCAATTAGAGTCTGTACAGAAAGGCTAACAGGGTTATCCTTATGATGGATTTGGTCCTGTCTTCCCAATTCCCATAGACCAACAATTCCCATAGGCTCACAATTCCCATTCCCGTCGTCCTTCCCAATGAGAGGAGGAGATGCTCTCTTGTAGTTGTAATCGTAAAGCGATTAGTTTGGAATTCTGTAATTAGAGGTCTGGAGTTAAAGGTCAGGATGATTTATGATGTCACAACGCCATCGCCCCGGAGACAGAGAGGAGAGCGCCGGCCTGAGCGGAACGCCGCTGCTGCTCTGTAATCTCTGGGGAATGTGAGAGAGAGACGTACGGCGGTGGGTAGAAACCGTCTGTCCCCTGTCTCTCTCTTTCTCTCTTCCACGCTCTCGTCCCCTCTCTATCTCTCCATCTCTCTCTCTCTCCTCTCTCTCGCTCCCTCCCCCTTTCCGCACCCTGACACTCAATCGTAAACAAACAACAGAGCGGTCCTCCTTCATTCGCAAAAGTGGTGCTTGGGGTGGGGGGGTGTTGTACTGAGAGGTCCTGGTTCCTGAGGGGAACAGCTGGAACAGTGAGGCCCCTCCAGGGGGTGGGGGTGCGTAGACTCTAGGGGGTGGGGGTGCAGGGGCTCTAGGGGGCGGGGGGGTTAGTCGGAGTGGAGTATAGAGATGAGAGAAGGTACAGGATGACTACAGGGCCTAGGTTGTAAAACCTGCCCGACCAAGACCCAGCACAGCTGAAAGTTTACAAGGCTGCCAGAGAGAGAGAGGGGGGGGGGGGGGGGGCGGCACGCGGGGGTGGGGGGGTATTGTAAATGTAAGATCTCTTGCAATTCGTACTTCCACTATTTTCACATTATTTGCAACACTACATAGTAAGTCACATAATGATTGTCATTATTCTTTTGAAACTGTGTGTATAATGTTTACCCTACATTTCTGATTGTTTATGTACATTTACACTCAATGTCTCTATTCTTGTGAAAATGTTTGTGTGTGTTTACTGTTCATTATTTTGGATTGTTTCTTTCACTTGCTTTAGCAATGTAAACATATGTTTCCCCTACTAATAAATCCCCTTAAAATATTATTGAAAGATATTGAGAGAGAGAGAGAGAGAGAGAGAGAGAGAGAGAGAGAGAGAGAGAGAGAGAGAGAGAGAGAGACAGAGAGAGAGACAGACAGACAGACAGACTTGGCACAGCCCCCAGTTTACTGCAAGAGAGGTCTGTTAAGAGACACGAGAAAAGACATACTTGGGAGAGTCAAGCTATCCTGAGCTCCTGGGCCTATGTTAAATATTTCTAGTTGTTACTCTGTTTCTGATCTTTTTCTTTTTCGCCTGTGAGTGGATAAATAACCAGCACACAATTGAAACTACAACTCCAAAGATGTATGTGTTCGTAGATGAATTGGATGAATTGTAAATTGCATCAGCATTGTCATATTGTAGTCTGATATGTTTTGTATATACAATCATGTGTACAATCATGTGTACATACACTCTTTACTGGAAGTCGCTTTGGATAAACGCATCTGCTATTTGGCATAAATATGACATATTATATGTTGAAGCTATATGGAAGATTAAGAAGAAAATTGTCCGATTGCAATTTGATTGAGTCGCACGACTATAATTCAAATGGTGAGATAAATGTCATATTGAGATAAAAATGTCTACATTAAGATAAATGTGTCTACATTCTATCATAATTAGCCTCAGGCATAAACATTGTTTATGTGTGTAGAGATGGAATAGTGAAAGGAATAGTTCAAACTAGTGTCTCATAATCAGGGGATGCTGGTGGAGGTAGAAATCAGAGGACCAACTCATTGTAATGCATTGAACTCTCCCGTATAGTCAATCAGGCAAGTAAAATCATCGGCTCACCTCAAACTCCCTCAAACTCCCTCAAACTCCCCTGTCTGACAACCGGTCACTGACAACCGGTCACTAATCAGGAAAGCCACACAAATCACACAGGACCCCTCTCACCCCCTCCACCAATAATTTCAGCCACTTCCATCAGGCCGCCGTTATAGAACTCCACTGGCCCGGAAAAACACATATAAAAAATCGTTCATTCCCACTGCAACCACCGCCCTGAACATTTTAAAATAGGAAGCACACTGTTTTTCTTTTAAACCACAACATTTTAGCATTTTAGCTTTTTAAATCATAATACTGTTTTTCTTACTATTATTTTTAAATGACTAGACTTTTTTAAATAGGCACTACATTTTATAAACACTGTTATATCTGTCTGTTTTTATTGTATGTATGTGACCTATGTGTGTTTTTAATGTGGATACCGTATTCATGAACTGCACAAAGCCTGTCAAAGGAGAATTTCTGTCACTCTGTGACAGACAATAAAGCAATCTTGAATCTTGAATCTTGAATCTTGAAATGGAATGAGGAACGGTATCAAACACACACCTGTCCTCTGATTTCTACCTCCACCAGCCTCCCATGGTCATAGTTAATCATCATAACTCATGGAACCCCATGGAAACCGAGCTACACAGAGAAACACACGTGTGAATGAATATGTTGACATCTGTGTATCAAGTGATGCTTTATGATATCTTATGTCAGATTACAAAATACACTTTTAAAGTTATTTAATTACACCTCGATAGTGGGTGAATGGGAGACAGCACGCTGGTTTACCAGACACAGATTAAGCCTTATCCTGGATTAAAATAGAACCATCAATGGAGATTTTCTATTGAAAATGTGATTTAGTCCATGACTTACAGGGTGTGACTTAATCTGTGTGATCTAGGATTAATCTGGGATGCCCGGTGAGCAGGTGAGGCTGGTTTAGGTGAGTTTTCATATGTGTTTGAGACCATCCCTCATTGCATTCCCTGCAGTACAATGAGCCCATCCTCCGATTTCTACCTCCACCAGCCTCCACTGGTGGTGAGGCGTGTTGCCTGTCAACTGAGCATTTACATGCCATTAGGAGAGTCAAGTGCTCTGTCAGCGTTCACCTTCCATTTCCTCCTGCATGACCCTGCACTCAGAGGGGTTAAAAAAGGATTGTCCCTTATTGGTTAAAGGCAGAAGCCCTTTTTGTCTAAGAGTATACTGTACACATGAAATAGGGGTATACTAGACTCTCCTTCACAGACACTTTTTTTTTTTACATTTGATTTAACCTATATCTAATCAGGGAAAGGCCCTTTAACAACACAAGTAGAAAAGGAGATGACGTGTCAAAGCATATTAGGCCTAATAATTCAGATCATCCAGCAAACCCAACTCCTATCTTTTATTTAGCTTATAATAGTGTTTTTACAACAGCTCATGTTTTTTTGTGTTTTTTATTTTTATTTTATCTGCTTAACTGCCCAAACTTTACAAATAAAAATGTATAGGTTCTCAAGAACAAACAAATCATACCATTTTACTGACTGGGAATGTGATGTTCTTTTGCTCACTGCTTAATACTTATTTTTGAATGATTTATGACTGAATTGTGAAGATTGTAGATACCTGTATGAATCTGATTTGCAAACAGCCACTATGGCCTGGTGAACTTGTATTGGGTACAGTTATGCTTACCTAAACTCACCACTGCATGAATTTTATTCTCCATAACATTCATATTGTGGTTTAATGTCAATTGTATGAATATAGAAATGTAACAGTGAAATACCCTGGAACTTTATAAGTTCAAACATAATTACTAGGTTATTCATAATAAAAAGAGATTACTGCACATACAATATGTACTCTTAGCAAATACTGTAGGTAACCTGACATTGACTGACTTGATTACTTTTGATAACTGACAACTTAATAACTTTTTAGGACAGGTAGTTATTTAAGTCCTCTCTCTGAAATGTTTTCGCCCAATTGAGAGAAAATGGCATTTCAATGACAGTCCAAATTGTTTTAAATGTTCTTTAAATTTGTCTTCAATTCCTGGTAATAGTATTGTGCAGACTTACAAATCCCTCAGCACATTATTTTCATTGTTCCTAAAGCAAGTGTCACGAGGACGCGACTCGCGCGTGTTGTTTAATAATATTCCACACGAATAGACACAGTTTGGGCTAAGTAAACAAACAAAGTGATACAGAATAACAAACAAATACTTTATAGTTACCTGTACAACTGCGCCCGAAGTTCTCTTACGATGGAGGTAAGGTTTTGGGGATATATTCACTGGTACAGTATACAAATAAATGATCACCTTCTCTGAAGTCAATTCTATTGGTTGAAACCTTTGGATAAAAGCCTCGGATTGAGATATTGAATAGATATCCTCATATTTCAAGTGTCCTTCATGTCAAAGTCAAGCGGTCCGAGTGAGACATCGTTGTAGCGTACAGGTAAGCGACACTCAGCTATGACTGAGGTTGTGATCGTTTATGATAGGCTATGTATCTTTCTCTTCTCCGAGGCTCCGCCCATCTTTTGGTCTCCTTTGAAGATGCGCTGCGCGGCAGGAGGTAAGGAAGTCTTCACGGCTCACTTACAAACGTTTGGGACCCATTCAGAAAATTGATAAAATCTCTGTCGACATGAGTTGCGTAACGATGGCACAATACACTAACTCTTTGAAAATGAATTAACCCTCGCACTGACTGTTACTCAATAGCCTTGGGACGAGGTGACTTTCTTTGAAGTCACAAACATTGAAGTATTAAACGCACATACATTTCAGAACAGTTTAAATATTATGTCTCTGCATTATATAGCTGTCCCACACATTAACAGCTGACTCACTAATAGCTGTCACATACATTACTCTAGCTGTAAACCGAAATGTTGTTTTCTCATATCCCCATGACCCAATTTCCATAAGTCGTGTGTATGGTCTAATTAATACATTGCCGTTTCCCATTTTGCTATGGTCATTAATCAACTTATTGATCCACCTAAACAATGGTATTTGGTGCTTCTCTAATGATCGTCAGAGGAACATGAATTACAGTATCTCAGTCTGCACTGATCTTGATGCACTGTATCTTTTTTTCTTGATGCACATGAGGAATCATAATTCAGTTATCCTAAAAACCTACTATCTTAAATTGATTGAATCCCATCAATTCCATAATATCCACATGCTGCTACACACTGCGCTGTCATAGGTTGCCTCATGACAGTGTCAGTCCTCTCTGACAGCAAATAAAACCTTTAGAACAAGGTAAACTCTAAACAACTGTGATGTACTAAAGATAACATTACAGATAGAAACCATCTGCATATGTATACCTGTAAACCTGTATCTAAACCTATATCCATATACAAATAAATCTATATATACATTGTCTAATATCATATCACAGTTATAAACAGTTAGTGTATCACTGTCTTCTTCTTCTAAAGGTTCTTCTTCTATTTTTTCCCTCTCTCAGTGAGTTAATTCCAGGCTTGTCACAGCTTGTCTGAGGAGCGACTTCAAAATCAACTGACTACCAGCCACCACAGACAGATAGACGCGCGGGAAGTGGGTAATATCCTGAGCCATAGCCATCCCTCCTTCTCTCCCTCATCTTTTCTTCTTAGTAGTTTTCTCTCTTCTTCTGAAGCAGCATTTTTACATTCTGAGTTTAGAGTTTAGACTGCTAAACTTAAAGGGATGATTCACAATTTTTAGACTTGTTTGTCCTTGTGTTGGTGCTGTTAACATATGATACATTATTATTTTTTTGCTTTGAACGTCAAAGTGTGAAATATTGACGGTGTAAGTGACATTGTAATATGTCTGCTTGTGGTAGGCCATAATCAGATTTTATTAACATAACAACATATATTTATGTATGTCTTGACTTGGCACCTTTATTGATTATCAATGATCTGCCCAAGAGAGGAATCAAATGAGATTCAGGGCCTTTCACATTAAAATCAGATCGATTAGAATACTGCTTTAACAGAGAATGGGTCCTATTATTCACTGCACTATAACAGCATCTTCATGACAAACATGTAATCTGCCTCTAGGAGATTTTTCATTTGATCATGTTCTCATACTTCTTAAACATGTCTTAAGCTCTTGAGTGCTTGTAAAGGGTATCGTTATTATGTTAGGCATAGTCAACCTCCAACCAAGTGCAACATGGTACAGTATTGTACTGTATGTCCTGTATACCTGTATGTGCAGCACACGTGTACACAATACAACATACAGTAAAGTGTGTACACGTGTGTAGAAAAAAAAACTAGTTTATTTCCACAGCGTTTGCTACCGGCTTTCCTATCCTGTACTTCTAACCTGTTCACACAGAAGGAATGTATGTTCCTCTCAGTGCTGGGGTTTGATCCTGTTTGCGTTCTCACCCTGAACGTATTATGGATACACACACATATGAAGCAGCCAGGGATCAAGTTGCTGAATTGGGGACCACACACAGAGCCTAAAGGGTGTTTACTCATGTCTCTCAATAGTCGGTGCATATTTCCTTGCGGATAAAATGCTTCAGAATGGAAAAACGGGGACTGTTTAATAACCTTTAATTATAGTTCAGAATTTAAAAAATTACAAGAAGGGCTTACAAATTGTCTAAATGTTTTTAATCTGATTAGATGGTGTGTTTGACACTTTTCTTGTCAGCGGTTGCATTCTTTCAAGTGTGTGTGTGTGTGTGTGTGTGTGTGTGTGTGTGTGTGTGTGCGTGTGTGTGCGTGTGTGTGTGTGTGTGTGCGTGTGTGTGTTTGTGTGTGTTTCTGAATTGTTTGCATGTTTGTGGGTGTTTTACCTTGAACAATCCCATGTATGATGTAAGAGCGTACAGTATGTTGACATGTCAATGTGGTCTACCTCAAAGTCAGTCAACTGGCTTTTTTCTTTACTCAGTCTATCCTTTTTAAAATCTATTCTGTCTATCTATCCCTTATCTATCCAGGTGAGTCCCATTCAGATAAAACATCTGTGTACAAGTGAAACCTGGTCAAGAAGGCAACTGCAATTTTCTCTTACTTGTGTCGTCCATTTAGCCTACCTTGTTGACTATGGGTTTTATAGTGACAGTATAATAATATACAGTATGTAAACAAGTCAAGGAGGTTTATCTCAACGTTTGTTGACTCTCTTGCCATGTCAAGAGTAGCCAGATTGTCGATTGCTAAGGTTTAGTACTACTGCAAAAACATCAGTTTTTAGTGTTTGTTTCAAGATATACACACACCACACACACACACACACACACACACACACACACACACACACACATAAACACACACACACACACACACACACACACACACACACACACACACACACACACACACACACACATCCTAACCCTAACCCTAGCCCAGTCACACTGTCTCAGCCCCAGCCTCTGATTCAGCTGCAGGACAGGACACCCTATAATTTAGGTCCTTAAATCCTTCAGCTGTTGCCACGGTGCCAAGGCAAGGCCCACCAGACCTATCCAACCCATCCCCCGCCCCCACCCTCCCCTCACATTGCTCCCCTCCCCCCCCTCCCCCCCCCCACTTCCTATGTGTCACCTATGTGAAATGATACCGTATGAATCCCTCAACACCCCCAGAGTCCTGGTTCCCTGGTCCTCAGGTACCTAACGTATACCTTCAACAGGGTTAATTCATTCGATAAGGATTTGGAGTCATGCCAGAATTTGCTACAGAGATTGTATATACAGTATATTGAGGAGATATTCGCCGCGGCTGAGTTGAACGGCTTCTCTCGAAAGCGGCTTTATTTTGCGACCGGTTCCCTAGGCCTGAGGCACTTATAGAATGAATCATTCACACTGGATAGAGGGGAAGACATTTACATTTTGACAGGTTCATTGGGCTCACGCCTCTCGTAGACATATTCCAGTACTAAACTTAATTCTGGACTTGTCTGTCATGGTTGAATGTTCTACTCACATCTTAGTCATCCAGTGTTATTGAGGGACTTTTTTGAGTAAAGGTAGATGACGCAAGACCAAAATCCCATTTCACAGTCTATCATAATTCTACATGTTGGATCCATACAGTATGTCTGTATGTTTCCTCTCAATTCAGCCATTTGCCTTCAGCCCTTTTGCATTAAGTACAGTACCTATAAACCCAACCAAAAAACACACAATACAAAAGGAACAAACTATAGGTAACCTTGGGGGATAGTTGACTCTAGTCCCACGGGAACAGTTATGGTGTCCCAGACTAATCCTAATGCCAGCGCTGGAGACTGCTGAGGGCCAGGTAAAGCCCCATTTCCCCTCTGAAGGAGGAGGGGGAGGAGGAAAGAATCAAAACAAAGTAAACAGTAAACACACAGGTAAGCTGGTCCATCTCCGTATCCTGGTTGATTATTCAAAATCCCAGAGGAGGAACCAGCCCAGGATTCTTTTGAGTCACTTATTTTTCTTTCTTTCTTTTTTTCTTTCTTTCTTTCTTTCTTGCTTTCTTTCTTTCATTCACACACACCAACACACAGACACTCACTCACCACTCACCACGGTAGCCCCCCCCCCCCCCTCCTCCCCTCCCCTCCTTTCAACTTCAAACCCAGTTATTTCTGCAAGCTGCTGCACTTTGATTGTAGCAAACACCTGTATTTTTGAGGAGAGACTTCCTCGCTAGTCCCCGCCCCCCATCTTTGATTGTTAAACAGCAGTGGCGCCGTCATTACTGTCTGAGCGACTGATGCCGCCCTGCTCCCCCCCCCCCCCCTCAATCTCTCTCTCTCTCTCTCTGTCTCTCTCTCTCTCTCTCTCTGTCTCTCCCTGTCTTCATCCCTCTCTCCCTCCTTCCACTTCTTTTAACTGGAACTTTAATTTGCAAAATATAATTAGCTTTATTTTCCCTACTTTTCACTGTTCAAAGGTTTTTCACTTCCAAGAATGTGATAGCTGTGGAAATCTGACCCATTAAAACAGGATTGAATGTAATTAGTAGATCTGTAAATCAACTAGATTATGACTAATCCGTGACTAAGGTGAGGAACATTTAAGAGAGGTGGTAGGTTACAGAAACAGTCTCAGGCTTGACTACCATGTCCTAGTCAGTCATACACACACACACACACACACACACACACACACGCGCGCGCACACACACACACACACACACACACACACACACACACACACACACACACACACACAGTAATACCAGGCTTTATTACCTGGTCTCTCATCCCTCCCTACCATCCTGTCTTCCTCTAGATTAATGTCCTCGGTGTTCTGCGCCAGCTGTTGCCTGCTTCTCGAACAGGCCTGATCTTCCCTGCCTGATGCAGCCGAGACTGAAGGGCAGGGCAGGTGCCTCTGTGCTACAATGCCTTCTTGTCTCTGGTTCAGATCAGAGCCATATAAACATACAGTAGATGTATGTATATCCAGTATATTATACATATACCTATGTATAACCATACACAGTGCATGTGACTCTAGTTCAGATAGTAGACTATGAGGCTAGGTCTCAGTACTGACTCTGCTTCAGATGGAAGTCTATGACCCTGCCGTGCTGCATTGACTGCTGAATATTGAGTGTATATGAGAGAATAGGCCTTGTTCTGCAGACACTGTTAGCAGGAGTGTGTTTCTCTTCTCTGGTTCAGATGGTATCTATGGTGCATAGTGCTGCAATGAGTGTCTATGAGAGAATAGAGCGAGAGAGTATGGCCTCAATGCTGCAATGGCAGTGTGTCTCTGGGATAATAGACTTGTTCCACAGACACTGTTAGTAGGCGTGTGTGGGAGGAAGTCAAACTCACCTGTGGGGTCACGGCAATCTTCCCAAAGATAGAAATAATGTCTGCAACAATACCTTGACATCTTAATGTAGTTGTAACTCAACTGCAATCAAACTTTTCATACGACCTTTTCTGAGTGGGTAATAATATGTCCTCAACCATGCAGTAAATAAGTTTGAGTGTTTATTTAGAGAGTAAGTGTGTGTTTAGAGAGTAAGTGACTCTTTGTTTAGTCTGAGTGTGTGTGAGGCAGCATGCCTGTGTGTGTGTGTGTGTGTGTGTGTGTGTGTGTGTGTGTGTGTGTGTGTGTGTGTGTGTGCGTGCGTGCGTGCGTGTGTGGGTGTGTGTCTGTGTGTCTGTGTGTATGAGGTGTTTATTGGGTGTGGCTGTGTCTCTGGCAGAGGTGGGTGTTTACTTTTCATGGCATGTTAGTGTTTGTGTCTTCTCACAGACAGGATGTGAGTAGGTTGTCAGCACACTTTAGGAGATAAAAGGCCTGAGGGCTGTGTGTGTGTGTGTGTGTGTGTGTGTGTGTGTGTGTGTGTGTGTGTGTGTGTGTGTGTGTGTGTGTGTGTGTGTGTGTGTGTGTGTGTGTGTGTGTGTAGGGGAGTAAACAAGTGACCTTTGCATGCAGGCGTTCAGGTAACAGGCTGTCTACTCAAAAGAATCCAAGCGTGGAGCCCTTGGACAGTAGGCTGAGGTTGCTTCCAGGCACATGTCTAGGACCACTTTAGCATGTTTCTCCAAATCTTACCAAGTACAACTTTCAAGGTTTTGTGTTGGGTACACTGATCCTAGATCAGTCAAGGCATATAATGACAGACAGGGTTCGAATACCCAAGCACCTACCACTAAGCCAAGAGGACATACTCAAGGTCCAAGAGCAACACTTGAGTTTCCATGTCTCAGGCAGGGCTATATACAGTACATTCATCATGAGAAGATGATTCCAAACCACCTCCACTACACACAGAGCTGTCTTCATCCTGAAGTCCTGCCTTCAGTGATGCACATTCCTCGTGAGCTGCACACCAATGCCACAAGGAACCACCTCTCAGCGCCGTCCTGCTCAGACATCTTCTCCCCCCTCAACCACTCAACACCCCGTACAGAGCTGGGCAGAGCTGGGCCCGGATACCTTCTCCAGGTGCTCTGTGAAAACTACAACTGCAGCCAAAAAACCCACATGCTACACGCATGTTTGTGTTCATACTTGACTAAGTGCCCCTCTCCGTCTGTGAGTAACATCACTATTAGGCCTGTGCCACACAGGGGATAGCTTTGAATTGTTGTTGATGAAAGCAACAGGGCTTGGTGATGACAATGTTGACGACGACTAAAACTTAATTTGGACGACAGCAATTTCAGGTTTGTGCTGTGTGTGTGGGTGTCTGTCTGTCTGTCTGTCTGTCTGTCAGTCAGTCTGTGTCAGTCTGTCTGTGTCTGTGTGTCTGAAATGCTGTTTGGCAGGTTCATTGTTCATACCATTTCCAATAAAGCCGTAATCCTCAACACCAGATTGACACAGGTGACAGACGTCATAATGCCTAGAGCTGGGTGGCCAGTTCCAATCTCCACACTAGAACACCTTCTAGAATGCAAATATAATTCTTAATTCTAAGGGATATGCTATTGTGGGTGTTTTTTTATACGATCAATGTCTATTTGCCTAAAGAGCCTCTAACTGTCTAACTGTTGCTTTTATAGTGAAGAGGTGATTCATAGTGGAGAGGTTACATTTAGATCTTCTGTTATTCTTTAGGGGTGTGTGTGTGTGTGTGTGTGTGTGTGTGTGTGTGTGTGTGTGTGTGTGTGTGTGTGTGTGTGTGTTGCGGGGAGGGGGGGGTATATTGTGCAAGAGTGACAACCTGTCAGGGTCAATTACCTTTTGTTAGGCAATTCCTTGAATTAAAGGGATCATAGTCGACACTAAACCAGACACAAATGTGTATAGAGCACCATGCATACTGTAACATTTCAAAAATGAAGTGGAAGATTAATATATTGGATAATGTAGGCCAACAGCCATGGATACCCTTATATAAACAATAATGATAACAGAACACAGAGGACTCAAAACCAGCTGAGATTATAAATGTTATATGGCAAAAATGATTGTTTCCACTTTCTAGAACAACTTGTTACTCGAAACAATTGAACGCACTCTCGCCATTGTCCGCATGGTGCAGCCCGACCATTATTTGTATGCTGTTTTGCACATACACTCCTGTCTTGACTCTCGGCTATAATACTGTTATGTTTTCGCTGGTCACAGACTCAGACAGTTAGTTACAACGGTTGTGCATATGACATAAAAAAAACAAAAATATAAGCAACAATTATTTAAGAGCCGATGGCAAAAAGCGCAATGGAACAACAATTGCATAACCCGTATGATAAAAACTAACTAGACTGCATTATATTTTAACAAAGTTCCGATCGTCAGTGATAATCAGACAAGGACATAAGGAGTGTTGCTTTCCTCCAAATATCTGGTGAGAATAATCATATCTCATCTCGGACCAGTCATCATGATCTGCAACTTCATTGCTGAAGTAACAGGTAAGGATGTACCTCACTGACGATACTCAATGAATGAGTCGGAGAGGATCACGTACGCGTGGCAAGTCATTTAGGTCATGGGTACAACATATCATCGTTATTGATGATAATTTATTTTAGACATACTCCATGTATTAGTACGATCGTAATGAAATGTGAAAATGTAAGTCAATAGGCCGTGGAAAATCTACTCTATTCAACCAGAGAACCTTTGTAACCTAGACGAGACCTTTAAATGCAGACCTTTGCGTGCGATCACGTGACACAGTAGGCTATCCCCACAGCCTACCTTCTCGCTGCGAGCTGCCACGGTCGGGTCTTGCGAATAAAAAGGTAACGATTTTACAGCCAGATTAAAACGTTGACACTAGATTCAGTAACCCTAGCGTTCAACCGATAATAACAGCCCAGCCCTTAGATCGGAGTGTAATGACAGTCGTTTATTTCCGCATTTAGGGTGTTATCTCCTAAAATGACAGTACGGGTGTATCGGATACCACCAGATAGGCCTGTGTAGCTGTCTTGGAAGAAACATTCAACTGAAGCCGCTTTTAATCATTTCTCCGTTCAGTCGTCGGTCACGTCGGTTACATTATTTCCGTACATCAATTCAACGGTCGTGATTGCGTTACAAAATATCCGATGTTGACCAGAACGACCGACACAATAACGGATTCGGATTTGTGAAGATTACAGACAGTGAATAAAGTACAGAGCACAAGACCGCCTCCCGTAATCTCTCGGTTGAGAAGGGATGGGATAGGGCAGGTTCACCGGTTGAATGAGATCTGAGACTTTCTCTGAAGACGGCTGGATTCACAGTGCTAATAGGTCTATATGTCCAAACCGCATTGTGTGAAAAAGATTAATGAATAGAACACACTGTCCAAACAGATTTTACTTATTTTATAATAGTGGAAGCGATATAAAAGTGTGTGAAGTCTTTATATGCAGTGGATTGACTTTAAATTATAAATTAATTAACTTATATGTTGATCTAATAATGTATAATAGTCCAGTTTTGCCAGTTCCTCTCCTCTTATAGGAATGTGCTCCCATATCTGACTTCTTAGGTTAGAGATAGCTCATACAGTATGTAGCTATTATTTCTATGTATACTGTATGTATACTGTATTTCTATCAGTGAAGGCTGGTGGAGGTAGACATTGGAGGATGGGCTCATTGTAGTGCATGAAATGGTATTTGATACCATTCCTCATTCCCTTCCATGCACTACAATGAGCCTGTCCTCCGATTTCTACCTCGACCAGCCTCCCCTCCCCTGAACGCTATGCTTCATCCCCTCTCTCCTACAGCATGGCAGAGCCTCCCGTCTCTTGCGACTGTTTCGTGTCCCTGCCCCCCGGCTCCCACAATGACCACGTGATCTTTGGGAAGAACTCTGACCGGCCCAGAGATGAGGTTCAGGAGGTGGTGTACTACCCTGCTGCCTCCCACCCACCTGGGACCACGGTGGAGGTAAGAGCCCAGGTGTACTTCACCCAGGGGAGGCTGGTGGAGGTCAAATCGGAGGACGGGCTCATTCGAATGAGTAATGTTATCGGGCGTGCTGTGTTTGATACCATTCCTAATTCCATTCCATGCATTACCATGAGCCAGTTTTCAGATTTCTACCTCTAACTTCACCCGTGTGTCTCAATTGTGTCAGGTTACCTAGAGCCTAGGCTGTGTCCCAATGGCTAACTCTTCCCTGGTGGAAATACAGTAAGGCCTCATTTGTAGTGAACTTAGGCTGTGTTTCAATAGGTCAATTATTAGGTTACAATTGGTTACTTATTTCCTTTCCTCCCGCTATGGGCTATGGTGGTGGAGGTAGGTAGGTGTACCTTGGCTGTGTCTCGTGGAGGCTGATGGACCAATGGCCCCTGGCCCTAGCATGGATTACTTTTTCTTGCGTTGACTGATGGATAGATGATTCACTTACTTAGACAAATGTATTTGTTGTAAGTCTTAGATAAAGCTTTAGATAATGGTGTCTCTCACTTTAGATAAGGCGTCTTTAGGCGTCTGCTAAATGCCAAAAATGTAAAGGTAATGTAAAATGTCAATGGAACGGAATGAGGAATGGTGTCATCATTCCATATTCCATTCCATGCATTACAATGAGCCCGTCCTCCAATTTCTACCTCCACCAGCCTCCCCTGGTGTGTCTCAAACTTGCCCCCTTCCATGGTGGTGGTTCAGCCTCTGGTTGAAGCTAGCTTGAAGCTTAATTACATTACTACAAATCTGATTAGAGTTGTTGTACTGGTGAGTGTGAAGAAGTCTGCTAAACTGCTTAAGTAATCAATGTAGTTGTCCAGTAGTACTGTAGTTTGGGATTGAGTGTGATTGCGTGTGTGTCTCTCTCTCTATATCTCTCTCTCTCTCTCTCTCTCTCTCTCTCTCTCTCTCTCTGTGTGTCTCCCTCTCTCTTTCTCTCTGTGTGTCTCTCTATCTCTCTCTCTCTCTCTCTCTGTCACTCTCTCTCTTTCTCTGTTCTCTGTGTGTGTGTCCCTCTCTCTCTTTGTCTCTGTGTGTCCATCTCGCTCTCTCTCTCTCTCTCTTTCTCTCTTTCTGCAGTGCACGTACATCCAGATCCCCCAGGCAAAGCAGACCCATGCTGTGGTCCTGAGCCGGCCAGCCTGGCTGTGGGGGGCCGAGATGGGGGCCAACGAACACGGGGTCTGCATCGGGAACGAGGCGGTCTGGACCCGCGAGCCTATCACCCCTGGAGACGCCCTCCTGGGGATGGATATGGTCCGGTACGTAGCCAGCAGTGTGTGTGTGTGTGTGTGTGTGTGTGTGTGTGTGTGTGTGTGTGTGTCACATTATTACACAGTTATAAACATGGCATAACAATGTCAAAAACACCCTTATCTGCTCTGATCTCTGTCTAAACAAACCACTGTAGACTCCACAGTAAATGTATATATAATAATATAATAATAACCACAGAGATAATATAGAACACATTCTTCTAACTCTATGGTTGTAACAGTGTTACTGTCTAACTGTGTAATAAGGTTGGGTCTGGAGCGGGGGGACAGTGCCTGGGGGGCGGTGAGCGTCATCACGGGTCTGTTGGAGCAGCACGGTCAGGGGGGGCCATGCCGAGAGGACCCCGAACCCTTCAGCTACCACAACACCTTCCTATTGGTGGACCGTAATGAGGCCTGGGTCCTGGAGACCGCCGGCAGGCTGTGGGTGGCACAGAAGGTCACAGGTCAGGTGGAACACTGGTGTTGTTGCACCACAGAAGCTCGGTCATTGTGTGGAAAGGCCCAGAAATATTCAGAAGATATCTCTTTTTAGAGAGAATTTTAACAGGGTTTGTCATTCATATTTCCCAATGTTATGAACAATATACTCTTTAATAGTCTTTCAATCCCAATATTACAGTTGAAATTGGTGTATATATATATTGAAATATATGTAATTTTTTTTTTTTTAATATATATAATCTTACTAGGTCCTTCGATATGGAGGTGGGGGGCAGCATAAAACCAAGTTGTCATGGTTCATACAATCCAGGGTTCAGTCATCATAGAAAATAACGGGCGAATTTAAATTCATGAATTTCGATTCCTGCCATCAGAGGGGGTGAAGAACATCTCCAACCAGCTGACGATCGGGACGGAGATATCCGCGGAGCACCCGGAGCTGCGGAGCGTGGCCCAGGCCCAGGGCTGGTGGAGCGGGGAGGGGGACTTCAGCTTCTCTCAGGTGTTCAGCCCAGAGAACCCCCCCGCTAGGATGGAACTGGCCAAGCAGCGCTACCGCGGGGGCACGCAGCTGCTCCAACAACACGACGGTGAGGGAGGGGTATTACATCCATATTACTTACAGTACTACAAGTAGCACAAGTAGTAAATACTTTCTATTCTTACATCGAAGGAAAGACCAGGCTACAACCAAGAATGCACAGCACTCGAAAAGATAATTCATAAAAAATGTGAATGTCCTTTAGTCCACCACAAACATTTTAGTCTCGTCTCGATTTTCGGATGTCTGAAAACGACAGAAAACGCCAGATTATCAGATGGATCTTAACATTTTCCTATAACAAAATCCTGTGGTGTGAGGTGTGTTAAGACTCAATTCTCTTCAATTGTGCAATCAACTCTCCCGACAACCTGCTCGGAAAATGGGCTTGGGGAACGACAGATTCCAGACTCTCTAGAGTAGTGGTCACCAACCCGTCGATCGCGATCGACTGGTAGATCTTTGAGACTTTCCCTGTAGATCAGGGGTGGCCAACCCGCGGCGGCTCTTTGGCTGTCTGTGTGCGTGCTGCTCTTCAATCCATTCATTAAAAGTGTTGGTGTAGCGCTCTCTCTGACAGGCCGCGTTCGTAAATTCGCCGGAGCGCACACTGGGTTTAACGTCATAATGGAACCAAGTAATTTGATTGGACAAGAGACGTGGAGGCACCAACGTTCTCAGAGCGAATTTACGAACGCGGCCTCTGTCTTGCTGCACGCTGCTGTAACCCGATACTTTTTTTTCAAGGATCATCTCGAGTCACTAACAGTGTTGCCAGATTGGATTGATTTTTCAGCCCAACCAGAGTCTAAAAACCCACCCAGAGTGATCACATAAGTAGCTCGATTGGGCTGGAATCGGCCAAATCAGGCAACACTGTTCCCTAATTGTCCGTTCTGAGGAGAAGCTGTCACGTAACACGGCTTTTTGACAGTTCATTTATTGACAAATTACGGATAACAACAACAAAATAAAAATGTCAGGGAAGAAATGTACAGCTAAACGCAAGTATGGAGATGAGCACAGGAAGTTTTTAGCCGAGTGGGAGAGTGAATATTTCTTTGTGGAGCGCAATGGAAAGCCATTCTGCCTGATATGCCAAACATCGTTGGCACATTACAAAGCTTCCAATCTCCAGCGCCATTTCAGCACAACGCATGCTAACATTGACCAGGAGTTTCCAAAAGACACCGAACTTCGCAATGGTAAATTAAACAGCTTGAAAAGCCAGACACAAACACAGACCAAGTTGTTCCAAATATTGGTTAAGCAATCAGAGACAGTGACACTTGCGTCCTATCAAGTGGCCTGGAACATTGAACGTGCTAAAAAGCCATACAATGAAGGAGAGTTTATTAAGAAATGCATCACTGATGTGATGGAAATATTTTCTCCAAATGAAACACTGAAAAAGATGGCCTCAGACATCCAACTGTCACGCCACACCAAGGGACACCAAGGGACACCGACTTTTGGGGACTTGTCAGCAGAGAGAAGTTTCCTCTTCTCACTGCATGTGCACTAAGAGTGAGTGCCTACTTTGGATCCACGTATCTCTGTGAAATGTCATTTTCACAGATGAAAATAATCAAATCAAAGTACAGGAGCCGCCTTACTGACAGACACCTCACAGACTGTCTCAGACTGGCAGTCAGTAGCTATGAGCCATACTACAAAGCACTTGTAGACAGTATCCAGCCACAGCCATCACACTGACTTGAGTGAGTAACATGACTGTTTCGATGTGAAAAGTAATGCTGCATAAGATGACTGCACTTAGCACTGACTGAGACACAAGTACACATTACAGTTCTACTTTATAAAATGATATAATTGTAAATATGTTTGTCAATGTTAATAATATGAGAAAGTACACATTAGTTTTACTTTTGTTTTGATGTGAAAAGTGATGCTGCATAAGATGACTGCACTTAGCACTGACTGAGAAAGTACACATTACAGTTCTACTTTATAAAATGCTAATTGTAAATATGTTTGTCAATGTTAATAAGTAAGAATAATAATTAAGTCAGTCAAGTGTCAAAATGTCAAGAATGTCAATTTGTTAACGTTGGCTAATGTTACTATGAACAAAATGATTTTATCATACATTCCTCCATTCCATGCCTTTATTTTTTTGTGTTGTAATGAAATGACATAATCAAACTTTGAATTGAATTTCAGTTATGTACAATTCTTAAAGCAAGACAGCTGCCTGATATGCTTGATACAGTCTTTTTTGTTGTTGTTGCATCAATTTTAATGTTGGACCAATGCATTGCATCTAATTAAAATACAGGCAAATAAACGTCATTAAGTTTAAAGTACTATCTTGGCTGTCTTTTTCTCTCAACGCTTCAATAGGTAGATCTTGCCTTCACCAAGGCCGAGGTCAGGGATCTTGGGCTTAAAAAGGTTGGTGACCATTGCTCTAGAGTCTCGTTCCCCAAGCCAGAAATCTCGCGTGAACCCATCCTTTTAATATTGCCTTTAAATTACAAAATATTTAAATTAAGATTATATAATGATTAAAGCACTTTGAGCCGCAACGTTTGCAGGAAAAGCGCTATACAAATAAAGTTATTATTATTATTATTATCTAACGTAGTACCCTGACTGACCTGTACGAGACAACCATGTGCGACAGGGCAAATAAAGTGCCGAATAACGAAAAGAAGAAGTCAGCTCGCTTCTTGATTGGCGAGCAGGGTTGCCAGATGGGAATGACATTTTCCACCCTAACCACAGTCTAAAACCGCTAATTCCACCAAACAATCTGGCAACCCTATGATTTCTGGTCGTAAGTATTGAACACATTTCACATTTACGATTGCCGGCCACGCCCATTTTCCGAGCAGGTTGTCGGGAGAGTTGATTGCACAATTGAAGAGAATTGACTCTTAACACACCTCACACCACAGGATTTTGTTATAGGAAAATGTTAAGAGCCATCTGATAATCGGGCGTTTTCTGTCGTTTTCAGACATCCGAAAATCGGGCCAAACCAGAAAATCCTTATGTGTGTACCCCGCTTTAGTCTCGTCAACGAAAGTCAAAATAGTTTAGTCACAGTTTTTATTTTCAAAGATCAATTTCGTCACGTCAACGTCACGGGAAAAAAAAGTTTGTTAACGGATATTTTTCGTCAACATTTTCGTTAACAAAATTAACACTGCTCTGCTCTCCTATAGGCTCCTTGACTGCAAGGTGATGATGTCAATCCTGAGGGACAAGCCCAGCACGATCTGAATGATGATGTCATAGTCTTTCTCCTCTCCTGTAGGCTCAGTGACAGCAGGGGTGATGATGTCAATTCTAAGGGACAAGCCCAGCGGGATTTGTATGGACTCTGGAGGGTTCAGGACCACAGGCAGCATGGTGTCCATACTGCCCAGGGACCCCAGCATGCCCTGCATACACTTCCTCACTGCCACCCCAGACCCTTCTAGGTGCGTCACCGGGCCTAGTTCCAAATTAACCCCTATTAACCTACTCCCTATTCTCCCTACTTTATACATAAAGTACTCTTCTTCACGGTCCTCCCAGACCCATCTAGGTGTGTCATGGGCCTAGTTCCAAACCAACATTTGACCCCCTACACCCTAGGTACTTGTTGGCTGCTTCTTGTGGACTTAAAATTAAGAGGTCAAGGTGTAGCTATCACCATGAGATTAATGTTCACACTACCAATCCAAATCCTTTTAAAATATACGGTACAAGGGAGTCAGTCAACAAGGGTGCAATATAAGGGGCAATCATTTTATTTGGAATCAGGCCCAAAGTCTGACACCCTCAGGGTGATCTTTAAGTGGTTTAGATTCAGACTCAGATGCTCTCTTCCCCTTTTATCTCTTTATCTCTGTTTGTACATCTTTCCCCCCTGTGGGCAGAACTTTGTCTTGATAGGAGTCTTTCTCTTTCTCTCTCTCTCTCACTGTTTCGTTTGTCTCCCCTTCTCTCCTCCTCTCACTGCCCTCCCCTCCCCCCATCCTCTCTCCCCTTTCTGTCTTATCCCCCACCTCATTTGGCAGGTCTGTTTTCAAACCTTTTGTCTTCTCTGAGTGTATGACCCCAGTGTCAAGGGTGGTCTCCCCACAGTATGGCCCAGACGACCCCGTTAAGAAGCAGCCGCGCTTCCAGTGCCAGGTGGACCGCCGCCACGACCTCTACAAGGCCCACCAGGGGGCGCTAGACACCATGGAGACCAACCCGGTGTGTGGGGGCACAGTGGGTTAAATAGGTCATGATATGCTGTGGATATTGCAGTTTTAATAATAATAATGTGTATGTGTGTGTGTGTGTGCGCCTGCGTGTGCGTGTGCGTGTGCGTGCGTGTGTGTGTGTGTGTGTGTGTATGTTCATGTGTGTGCCTGTGTGCGTGCATGCATTTCTGTGTGTGTATGTGTGTGTGTGTGTGTGTGTGTGTGTGTCTGTGCGCGTGCCTGTGTGCATGCGTTTCTGTGTGTGTGTTTCTCTACCCCAGGAGGAATGGTCTGCCCTACAGGAGATCCTGAGGGACTTGGAGAGCCAGTGTCTGAAGGACATCTCTGCCCTACTCAGTGGAGACCTTCCAGGGGAAGAGCTGGGAGATCTCTTCTTTGACTGCGTGGACGCAGAGATCAAGTTCTACCAGTGAGGAGGTAGGCTATAGCTTCTGTGTAGCTGTGTGTGTAGCTGTGTTTGTAGCTGTGTGTGTAGCTGTGTGTCTGTGTGTGTTTTTGATTGATTGAAAACCTTTATTGTCCCCAATGGGGAAATTTTGTTGTCAAACAGCTCAGTTAGGGCAGAAAACATTCAGTACAGAAAACAGAAAAACATTCAATAAAATACATAAAACAGTGCAGGCTCAATAAGTAAAAAGTTCCAAAAGTTCCATCTCCAGGTCTCCCCCACCCTGCGGGGCCTGGTTGTAGAGTCGGAGTGCAGCTGGAATAAAGGACTGTCCAAATCTTTTTGTACTTTGACGGGGGAGAACAAATCTGTGGCTGAACTTGCTCCTCATCCCTGCCAGCTCGCAGTACATCGGGTGGGAGGGATTGGCCAGCATGGCCGCCAGTTTTTTCCCCATCCTCTGTTCTGCCACCACCTCTAGGCTGTCCAGCCCGGTCCCCACCACAGAGCTGGCCTTCTTCACCAGTTTGTTTAGCTTCGCAGCATCCCTGGCACAGATGTTTCCACCCCAGCAGGCCACGGCGAAGAACAGAACGCTGGCAACCACCGACTGATAAAACATTTGCAGCAGCTTGTTGCAGACACCGAAAGACCTCAGCCTTCTCAGGAAAAACAGTCTGCTCTGCCCTTTCCTGAGAAGAGCCTCGGTGTTGTCAGTCCAGTCCAGTTTGTTATTAATTTGTACTCCCAGGTACCTGTAGGAGTCCACCCTCTCGACTTCCACCCCCTTGATGGTGATGGGGGCTGGGGTCCTTCTCTTCCTCCTAAAATCCACCACCAACTCCTTTGTTTTGCTGGTGTTAAGCAAAAGGTGTCGCACCACTGCACGAAGCTCTCCACCAGGGCCCTGTACTCCTCATCCCTGTCGTCTGTGATGTAACCGACGATAGAGGAGTCATCCGAAAACTTCTGCAGGTGGCACTGGTCGGAGCTAAACTGGAAGTCGGAGGTATAGAGGGTGAAGAGAAAGGGTGACAGAACAGTTCCCTGGGGGGCACCGGTGTTGCACACCACCACCTCAGACTGACAGCCCTGCAGTCTCACATACTGACGCCTGTCTGTGAGGTAGTTGTGGATCCAAGCCGTCAGGGAGTCCTCCACACACATCACTGCTAGTTTGTCAGCCAGCAGTGATGGCTTGATAGTGTTAAATGCACTGGAGAAGTCGAAGAACATGGTCCTCACCATGCTCTGTGGCCTCTCCAGGTGTGTGTAGGCCCTGTGCATGGTCTTTTGTGATTGTCTGTGAGTGTCTGTGTGTGTTTGTGAGTGTGAGTGTGAGTGTGAGTGTGTACATTAGAATGAAACATATGACACACTTAACCAATGAATTAATCAAACCGAATCACAGTACAGCGAAATTCTCGTCTTAGACGCTAACGCTCCTGAATTGCTCTCTGTTACAGCGCCCTCATGTGGAGAGAGATCACCAGTGCTTGCAGACCAGCAGGAGATGTCCTTGGCCTAGGGAGTGTAACATCCTCTGTTCCTTGTCTGACTGGCTCCCGCCTCACCACAAACTCCACCCATGATGCTCTTCCATCATTAACCCTATAGGCTGTATCCCAATATACTACACACAAACAAACTACTTAGAATGCAGGGTCAGGAACTCACTCCACTTCCTCTGAGTGCTGCTCTTGCGGCGCAGCACTTGGTTGGGCTCACAGTGCTCCTCTAATTAATTTAATTTAATTTAATTAGCTCTGAGTAGTCTGTAAGTGTGGATATTGGAACACAGGTTTTAATTCCGATAAACACACAAGCATACTACTTAGAATACATGTACTGCCAGTACACAGGACTTTGTAGTATGCCAGTGTGATATTGGAATGGAGCCACAGACATAAACGCCATTCTTAACTTTCCATGTGATCGGAGCATCGTAATCATCAGTGTCACCTAGGGAGCTATGACTGTGCACCACGCTAGTGTGTATGTGACGTAGACCAGAGAACAGGTCACTATACAGCCATGCTGCAAAGTCAAAATGGTCTATCTCGTTTAAACCGATGAGCACATTAATGAGTGAATCTGTCTTAATTAAGTGTTAGGGTTAGGAGTGAGGTCAATGTTCGGTTTCGGGGTCAGGGATAGTGTTTCGAATTATATTTTAGTAGAGAAAGAGACGTACTTCCTGTTTAGCAGCATGGCCGGATAGTGGCGACCTAGACCACCCAGGAGTGTCTGTATGTAGCGCTGTATGACACATTATACTACTATTGTAAGGATGACATTTGTCAAATGTGCTGTATCATTGTTGATAAGTGAATGTATGGCAGGGGAGGCTGGTGGAGGCAGAAATCAGAGGATGGGCTTATTGTGAAGCATGGAATGGAATGAGGAATGGTATCAAACATGTTTGATACCAATCCTCATTCCATTCCATGCATTACAATGACTTCGACCTCCACCGGCATTCTCTGATGTATGGGGGTTCAGTTGACTGGCTGCCCCTCAACTAATAAAGAACGAGCTCTGTCTACTGATGCCTTCCTGTATTCATTTTAACCACAGTTTTTCATCAGGTCTTCAGTGAAGGATATTATGCTAGAATCAATGTAATGCCATTCATATTGACACATTATAAAGACCTATCACTGTTTTGAGATTGAAAAGATTTGCATTACCCGTTTTCAAATTAACTGAGGTTCTGAGAAAATATGGTGACCTTCCTGTCCTTTATATGGATTTATATATTTATTTATTTATTTTTAGTTATGTTTTAGGGCATTTCTGCTTCATTGGGATAGTGACAGTAGAGATTGACAGGAAGGATGGGTGAGACAATTATTATTATTAATTAATGAAAATGTATTTTGGAGGTTTAGATGGATCTATACCAAAACTATAGAAATGTTAATATGCAGTGAGTTACCACAGTATATTGATGAAATGAAAATGATTAGGAGACTGTCTTCAAGAAAGAGCATTGGAGGAAAACAAAATCTAAATAAAGTAGTACTATAACCCTAGTATTTGGTAGGGTAGACTCGTTGTTGCTCAGGGCTGGACTGGGACAAAAATTAGGCCCTGGCATTTTTGGCCCAGACAGGCCCACCCCAATCGGTCGGACCACACCCACCAGCACAAAAATACTTGCCTTATATACTCGTCTTATATACTGTGCTGTACAGTCATATGACAAACTGTAGTATTCCCCCAAACCACTGCAAAGACGACTACATGCAGTAAGCAATGGTACCAGTGCAAGTAGACCAGTGTACTCAGTGATCAGATTCCAGAGCGAATTTACGAACGCAGCCTTGTTGTTCTAGATTTTTTTTTCCATTATCAACCTATCATTGCGCTTTAGAGTAAAACAAAGCACGCAACTGTCGTCTATCTTTTCATGGCAACTCTACATTGTGATTTACAAGGGATATTACCTAATATTAAGTAATATTATTACTTGGTTACATTTTGCAATTGATCCGCGGTACACATGCGTGCCGAACCGTGGGGGGCGATCCGTTACACCCCTAACACCCCTAACCTATATTTTCCTTACCGGGTCAACGGTTACAGGCTGTTTCGGCCCCGCTTCTTCTGTATCCTCTCTATCCTCTGTATCTGTACCCTGCTCCCGCTCCTCCCTGCTAGCCTCCTCTTCAACCCTAACCCTAACCCTAACCCTAACCCTCTGTATCTGTACCCTGCTCCCGCTCCTCCCTGCCAGCCTCCTCTTCTTCTGTATCCTCTCTATCCTCTGTATCTGTACCCTGCTCCCGCTCCTCCCTGCCAGCCTCCTCTTCTTCTGTATCCTCTCTATCCTCTGTATCTGTACCCTGCTTCCGCTCCTCCCTGCCAGCCTCCTCTTCAACCTGTTGCTGTTGCTGCTGTGGTAAACTTGAGGGTGCAGCAAACATGTCCCTAATGTTTACACATTTGGCAGCATCTGCCTCGAGTTTCTTTTGGTTTTTCTCCCTAAGTTTTTCCCAGCCTCCCTTCCGTTTTAGTGTGCTTTTGCGCTCCATCTCTCTCAGTATCTATCTAGTAACTATCCAGGCTAACTTTATAGAAAATTGTCCAATGGGCCGCTGTCCCTGATTTATGGGCCGTCCAATGGTAGCTTGCGATTTATGGGCCGTTCGATTGTAGCTTTCGGCCGGGCCGGCTGGTAAAAAAAAAGAATAATAATATATATATATATATAAACTTTTTTTTTTTTTGCCGGTCGGCTCGGCCCAAAACTACCGCGGCCCACCGGGCAAATGCCCGGTATGCCAGATGGCCAGTCCAGCCCTGTTGTTGCTGAAGGAACAAGGAGATGATAAATCCTGACAATACGTGATGGAGTGTAATCTTCCTCCTTCGGCCAGAGAAGCAGGAGTGGCCTATCGAGAATCTGTTCCTGGGGGTTAAATGAGGTAGAAACATCACCACCCATTCTGGCTGGGGATGGATCTGGGGTTGCACAAGACTACCACCTACGATGGTGATGATGATGATGATGACGACAATACCTGAAATGATAATACAACAATAATAACGACGATAATGCTAATTAACTAATTAAAATGATCATAATCATCATCATTCATTGTAATTTATTATTATTTATTTATAATGAAATGTAGGCTATTTAATTATAATAACGATTCTTCTTCTTCTTCTTCTTCTGTTTCTGACAGTGGAAATGGGTAGTTTGAAACGTTGCGAGAGTTTTTTGTAGCCTTCTCCTTTATGGTGGAAGTGAACTATCTTGATTCTGACACCCTTGGACAACTTTTTAGAGGAACCCATGTTTTTTAGCACCAGACACAACAGCCACCACAGTCAGATACTTTAGAAGGCATGAGTTACTTCAGAATATATAGTTCAACCCTGGAATTATATTCACCTCACCTGACTCTTTGAAGCCCTGACAAGTAAATCACCTTGGTCTGGGCCTTATGAATGAATGGTCTTTATTGTCATTGCTATAGTACAGGTACCAAACAACGACATTTAGGAGGGGTGGCTCCCCTGGTGCTAGGAAAGAAAGAAAAAAAACTAAAAAAAAAACACAAGAAGGGAAGGAGCTGGTTTACATAAATAAAGGCTATGTACACTATCCACTATACTATACTGTACAGATAGACGACTAGGGTTGTCATATTGCACATAGTGTTATTGCACATTCATTTGAAGTGTCGCAGTTTGCAGGCTAGAAATGTACATATTTGTGCCTCAGCACTACACCTGATTTTTTCAGTCCAGCAGCTGCCATCAATCCGTCCAGACTGTCCAGGGCCCAGAACCTAGGTCTTTGCTGTGTTCAGGGCCTGGATGGCCCTGGGGTAGAAGCTGTGCTTCAGTCTGTTTGTCCTTGCGGCCATGGTCCTGTACCGCCTTTTCGAGGGCAGCCGAGCAAAGTGTTCGTACCCAGGGTGGGTTGGGTCTCTGGAGATCTTGGAGGCCTTCCTGAGACAGCGTGTGTTGTACAGCTCTTCCAGAGAGGGGAGGGGGGCGCCGGTGATCTTCTGGGCTGTTCTCACGACTCTCTGTAGGGCATTTCTCTCCGCGGTTGTGCAGCTGGAGTAATCAATTAAACGTGGTACATTGAGTACACGTGTATCATGACAGGATCAATAGTTAGTTCGATCGATATGACCACTGATATATCAGAGATCAGCTGGCTAGCTCTGAGAGCTAACGCGGGTAGCCAGCTGGCCAGCCAGCCCCGTCAGTGGAATCATCTTCTCAAAGAATAATCCAAAAGGGTTCGCAAACTTTTGCAGAGGGCCCTTTTCCTTTTTTATCATTTTAAAAATTAAAAATTAAAAAAATTAAAAAAACATTGCTTTAAAATGTGCAGAAAGGTGTTATGTTTAACTTTGTAGCATTTGGTGTTCAGGTTTGCTTTCAATCACTTTGAGATGAATTGTAACAGACATTTAAACCAGGGGTGCCCACATTTTTGCACCCCACTGTATTACCAGAGCGATAATTGTATCCGCCTATATAGACCTATCTATGTATGACTCTTGGTTTGGTCATTACAAATGGTGGTACTCTGTAGCAGATATTCTAGTCGTAAAGTCTAAAGAGAAAAAAACGGTAAAAACATCCACCATTTCACTCGAATTTACTGACATTATCCCCCGGATATGATGTCAAGGCTCTGTGTACCAGACATCCGCTTCATGAACAACAAGCGCGATGGCTGCGATGATGAAGAAGAACCTGGGACCCGTCTGTCGGCTCTGTCCAGGACCTCGGAGATTGGACCAAGTGTAGAGAAAGGCTGGACTGTGACCTGCGAAAAAGGTACCGTGACATTCTCAAAAACAAGAAGACCGGATCAGACCCCATTAAGTGTCCTTATTTGATGAACTGGACGCTGTTCTAGGTCAGATTAATGGACAGATCCAGTCTAACGTTAGCTAGACGTGGATGTAGGCTAGTAGCCACGATCTTTTCGTCTGGCTGACGTTAGTAACTTCACTGCGCTTATCGAAATGCCACTTGTTGACCTGTAAGAAAGAACGGTAACTTAACTTTTGTTTTCAATTGTGTTTTCAGGTTGCCGACCTATGAACAACCCCGGAGACCTCAGAATGGATAACGGGGGGAGTTCAGAAGATACGGAATCTGAGTATTGTAAGTAGAACATTTTACCTCTAGATTTCTGCTAATTTTATCAAAGCCAATGTTGTTTATTTTCCAGGGTGAGGTAGACAGTTATATGTATTTATGCTGTCATGATAGCCTGCGTCGTTAGCTCCAACATTATGTTCCTTTCCTGTGTCCTACCCTCACTCTCATGGTGGAGACTAAAATAATTTTACTCATTGACGAGGAGGAGGCTCCTTATTTAGTGAAATGTTTCTCCCGATAAGTCATTTTAGTGGATTTCAAAAATGTCATCAATAATCACCTGGTTAATAGCTACACATTCTTCAAATCCCTGGACCAGGGTTTTGGGTGAGTGGCCACTATGAATGCCATTTCTTCCTGTGTTGCAGTGTTGTTGTTGTTGTTGTTGTTGCTGCTGCTTTTGTTATTATTATTGAGACAAATGTAGCCCAACCCTAATTGATTACAGTAGCCTAATTACCGACAGGCATGTGCCATTATAAAACCACAAAGGGTTTCGATAGTTATGGAGATAGACTCCAGTTCTATGAGTGGAGCGGAGCCCCATAGGGGAGCTCTGCTCCTATTGGTTTACCCGCTACCTAAAGTAGCCAATGACTGAATTTTTCAATGCCTGCGCCCGCCTGGGGTGCTATATAAAGGGGTGTACTTCGCTCCATCATTCTCCCAAACATACAAAACAGCCGGGTTTGAACGAGTCGAAGTGGGCCAGCAGCCCTATGGGGCTCCGCTCCACTCATAGAACTGGAGTCTATCTCCATAACTATCGTTCTATATCGTGGAGCTCCGCCCCATAGGGGAGCTCTGCTCCTATTGGTTTAGGCGGAGCGAGGCCAAATGTACCCCCACTGAGACTATTAATCCGAAAACAATCTCAGCGGCACCCGGAGCTGACCACTGATGTTGGTTCAAGACAACCTTAAAAAGTTGGCCCAACCCACACGAGTCTGCTCCACTGATCTAGCCCTTACGTGAGCACGCAGGGTTGTAGATCTAACGGAACATGTCCTGGAGGAGGGTCCCCTCCCCAGGCACATCCGTAATCATCCTGACAGCACTTGAATAGCATCCCCAACCAGGGCCATCCCCACTACATCAGTCCTCAGCAAACTGAGGACAGAGTGAGAAAAGGATGAGGAAGAAATATCACTTACCTAATCCTTACGTTGGGTTGTTGATCTAACAGACATGTCCTGGAGGAGGGTCCCTCCCCAGGCACATCCGTATTCATCCTGACAGCACTTGAATAGAATCCCCATGACCAGGGTAATCCAAGTGCCCTTCCCACAACATCAGTCATCAGCAAAACTGAGGACAGAATGAGAAAGGATTGAGGAAGAATATCACTGACCTAACCCTTACGTGAGCACGTAGGGTTGTAGATCTAACGGAACATGTCCTGGAGAAGGGTCCCCTCCCCAGGCACATCCGTAATCATCCTGACAGCACTTGAATAGAATCCCCAACCAGGGTAATCCAAGTGCTTTCCCCACTACATCAGTCATCAGCAAAACTGAGGACAGAATGAGAAAAGGATGCGGAAGAATATCACTGATCTAACCCTAACGTGAGCACGTAGGGTTGTTGATCTAACGGAACATGTCCTGGAGGAGGGTCCCCTCCCCAGGCACATCCGTATTCATCCTGACAGCACTTGAATAGAATCCCCATGACCAGGGTAATCCAAGTGCCTTCCCCACTACATCAGTCATCAGCAAAACTGAGGACAGAATGAGAAAAGGATGAGGAAGAAATATCTTTCAAGTAATACCGTACAAAAGGTGATGGCGACGACCAAGACGCCGCCTCACATATCTCCTCCACTCCCACTCCCCTGAGAATGGCCACTGATGTGGCCATGCCCCTGGTGGAATGAGCCCGAATGCCAGTCGGCACGGGCTGCCCCTTCGATTCGTATGCGAGGCTAATAGCCTCGCAAAATCCAATGGGACAGCCTCTGCTTCGAGAGTGGTGCCCCGGCTTTCTGTCCGCCGTAGCAGATCAGAAGCTGGGGAGAAGATCTCAGTCCTGCCGTGCGCTTCACATATTGTGCCAACGCGCGCACCGGACATAGACAATGTAAACGCCTCTCCCTCTCTCCGTCGTGAGGAGGAGGAAAAAAGGCGCTCAGAGCACAGCTCTGAACCCTAAACCCACGATTAACCTTAGGGATAAAAGCCGGGTTAGGGCGTAACACAGCTTTTGTTTCGTCATCAGATATGATCAAACAATCTGCCCGTGTCGAGAGAGCACATAAATCACTCACTCGCTTAGCCGTAGTCAAGGCGAGGAGTAGACTCGTCTTGAGAGACAATAAACGCAACGACACAGTGTCAATGGGTTCGAATGGGGGCACGCACAGCGCCTCTAGCACAATCGACAGGTCCCATTTTGGCATTAGAGTCCTATGAGGGCGTCTAAGCCTACACACTCCAGTCAAAAAACGCTTAACCAGCGAATGACTGAACAGTGTCGTTGTCGCAAAACCCTCATGACAAGCTGAGATGGCAGCCGCGTAAACTTTAATAGTTCCCGCCGCCAATCCCTTGTCAAACAGCGACTGTAAGAAGCACAAGAAAGTTTCGACCCGACAGCAGACTGGGTCAACGTCCTGTCCCTCACACCACTGTGTAAACACTCGCCAGCGCGCCGCATATCCCTTTGCAGTGGATTGCGCGCGCGCACTCTGAATGGTCTGAATGACCGCGTCTGTCAGACCCCTGCGTTCTAACAAATCCCTCTCAGTAACCAGGCCATGAGGGGGCCCCCCATCATAGGCGGCCCCCTCACCAAGCCTCTGGCTTGAGAGAGTGCATCTTGTCGATGAGGTATGGGCCATGGGCCCTCTACCAACATCTCCATCAGTTCCGGAAACCACGGGGCTCCGGGACGGTCCGGGGCTACAAGAATTAACTCTAGCCTCTCTGACCTCACTCGTGCCAACAGTGGGAGGATAGATGTCAGGGGTGGGAACGCGTATAACAGGACCCTCGGCCATGGGTGGTGTGCGAATGCATCGACTCCCAATGGCGGGTTGTCCTGTTCGCGCAGGGAGAACCAAAGGCGACACTGCGCATTCGTCCGGGACGCAAACAGATCCACTTCTGCTTGCCCGAACCGTGCCCAAATCAGAGACACAATGGAGGGTGCTAACCTCCAGTCGTCGTCCCTCGGGCCTCCCCGTGATAACAGATCTGCTCCTTCGTTGAGCAGACCTGGAATGTGGAGAGCTTTTAGCGAACTCAGGTGTGTGACAGCCCACAGCCATATATCTGTCGCTAGGCGATGAAGTGACGCTGAGCGTACTCCCCCTTGACGATTGATGTATGCTACTGTTGTCCTGTTGTCGGATCTGACTAACACGTCCAGATCCTTTAACACCGGGGCAAAATGAAGTAGCGTTAACTTCACCGCCTCGAGTTCCAGCAGGTTGATGTGACGCGTCTCTAACGGTCCCCATCTTCCTGCCACCGAACCTGCCTGACACACTCCTCCCCACCCAGTCAACGACGCGTCCGTGAAGACTGGGTAGTGGGATGCCGGTCTGCCCATGGCGACTCCGCGCGGGTCTCTCCAGTAGCTCAGGTCGGTCTTGACCGATCTCGGTATTACAATCAACTTGCGACGGTGTCTCACTGCATCCAGTCGCAGCCGTGCGAACCACCTCTGCAGTCTGCGCATGTGTAATAGGCCTAAGGGGACCACTACATGGGCTGCAGACATCAGTCCTAGTAAGGACATCATTGACAGAGCGGTGATTGTATTTGTCACTCGACACACCCGGAGAGCTGACGTCAGTGTCGCTCTCCGTGGTGCCGATAAACTGGCCCTCATCTTGGCAGTATCCAACTGAATGCCTAGATAGGAAAACTGTTGAGCCGGCCACGGAGCACTCTTTGTCCAGTTGACAGCTAACCCCAGCTGAGTGAGGTGCTGCACCAGTGAGGTTGCGTCCCGAATGGCTCGATTTGGGCATTGGGCCAAGACCAGTAGGTCGTCGAGATATGCTAATATGCGTATCCCGTTTCGCCTCAGTGGTTCGAGTGCTGTCTGCACGCATTTGGAGAAAGTTCGAGGAGCAAGCGCGTACCCGAAGGGCAGGCGCGTGTACTCGTAAACCTTCCCTTGGAAGGCAAAACGTAGAAATTTCCTGTGCCTCTCTGTGATTGGCACATGAAAATACGCGTCCCTCAGGTCTATGCTGATTCCGTAGTCGCCTTTCTGTATACAAGACAGAAGGCGCCTCGTCGTCAACATACGAAAGGGGCGATTCGCCACTCTCTCGTTGAGGACCCTTAAATCTAGTATGGGTCTCATGCCTCCGGATTTCTTTGGGACAAGGAAATACGGGGAGTACCACCCCATGTCCCACTGGTCCCTCGGAACCATTGTCACTGCGCCCTTTGTTAGGAGATTCGTAATCTCCTCCTGGAGCGCACGTGTTTTTATCGGGCAGGACAAAACAGTCTCTCTCACGCCCCTGAAGGGCGGAGGAGGCTGAATGAACTGTAGTGCATATCCCCTCCTCAATGTCCTGTCCAGCCAGCCCGACAGAATACCTGCCCCTTCTAGCCATTCTGCATAACGCAACGACAGCGGCTGGGCCGTCTGTTGTGGTGCAGTCGACAGAAAAAGCTTGAATTTCTGTATGACCCCAGCCGCCGCTGCACACCGAGGAGGTGGCACAGCCCAAGGTGGGGTCATTTCGAAAGGGATGGGCTGCCGTCTGTAAAGAGTGTTTGCTATGTGTAACAATGCCCTTTATTGACGCAGGTTTATTATGCCTGATAATCAAAGAACCGGCCGCACGCTCATGAGCTGGGCCAGATCCTGATAGACATGGAGGGGTTATTGATGTAAATAACGGTCCCTCTATACGGCTACAGACAGGGGTGTTTAACCCCGTTTGTGTCGTGATAGGGGTAAGTCTGTTAGGCAGAGAGCTGGCCACACGCTGGTACGCTGGGCCAGTCTCCGCTTCGTTTCTAACCGGTAGCGATTGGACCACGCTCCGACAAGGCAGGCGGGTCTCCGCTCCGGTAGATAACATGGGAAAATCACCTTTACTGAAAAAGTAAGATGGGGATTTTCCTTCTTTTACCTCTTTATGAGGTAGCAGCCATGACAAGCTCCCTCCGCCAGTGAAACCGGGCCACGCTGCCGTGGGGGGCCGTAGCGGGCCCTCCCAGTGGTCAGCGGCGGGGGCTGGGGATGCCGAGTGGGGCATGGCTCCGTCTGTAGAGGTGGAGCCAGTGCCGCATCACACCGAAACCTCCGTTTCGCAGCCGTTGACGGTCTAGTCGTCACCACGGCGGAAGAAGAAGAGGTGGAGGGTCACTGGAGGGGGAGGTGGCTGGCAAGGTGCCTCTTAGCCTCCTCCATCGCGGCCAGGCGCACCGTCAAGGTGTCCATGGCGGGCCATGGCGGGACCGAATAGCCCTTGTCTCTCTATTGGAGCATTCAGTAGGGCCATCCGGTCCGCCCCGGTCATGGTGGTGAGAGACAGCCACATCTGTCGCTGCTGCACCACCGCGTTTGCGACCCCCACAAACCGCGACGCCCTGGGCCAGGTACATCGTCGCGGCACTGAGCTTGCTCAGAAGCACCGCCTCCGCTGCAGACAAACCGTTGGGTCGGTCTGTGGTGATTTTCGCAATGGCGGCGTTAAACACGGCGATGTTATTCGCCGCTGCCGCCGCCTGCGCACCGAGAGCGTAGCTCTTGTCTACCAGGGTGGCGTTAAACCTGTCACGCTGGTTGGGCGGCATAGGTTTTTTAGGCACCGACCAGGCGCTGGACCCCGGTACCAAGTAGGCGGCTAGCGCTGGTTCGAGCGGCGGGGAGCCGTTGGTCATCCCCTCCGCGAGCCCCTCCACTCTGGTAAAGGGCAAGAACGCCTTCACCGGCGCCCTGCCTGTGAGTGGTTCTCCCCACTTGTCCTCCACGAACTTATCTAAGCCCGGGAGGACAGCGTTAGGAGGTTGGTCCTGTCGCTTCGCCCTTTTCCCGTAAAACAGGTCCTTCTCCCAGAAGGACTCCGTTGGGGGAGGGGAGGCGGGACGGGGAATTGCCAACACGCCTGCCGCAGCTTCCAGGAGGCCCTGGAAGTCGTGGTGGAGTGATGGGGGGGCAAGGGCGGGGAGCACGTGCTCTACCTGCCGCTCGCTCTCATCAGAGCTTTCTGTTTCTGACACCGGCACCGACCACTCAGCTGGGTGAGGGCGGCGTGATGTCAGGGCCGGCTGAGCGGGCGGGACCATCCCTACTTGGGGAGGTGCCTGCCCAGAACGCCGTTCTTGCTTGTCCTCCGCTGCTAGAAAATCGCAGCGGCAGGTGTCCCGGAGGAACTTCTTCGTGGTCGGCGGCGGACGATCCATCGCTGAAGGGAAAAGTCTCCTCCGCTGAAAAGTGTCCTCCGCTGCTTGGAAGTCGCAGCGGCAGGCGTCCCGGAGGAACTTCTCCATAGGCGGCGGACGATCCATCTTGAAGGGAAAAGTCTGGCGGGTCCTCCAGTCTTAGTAGTCGTCCTTCTCAGTCTTCAGATATAAACCCGTGCTGAACTTTTTGGGAGAATGATGGAGCGAAGTACACCCCTTTATATAGCACCCCAGGCGGGCGCAGGCATTGAAAAATTCAGTCATTGGCTACTTTAGGTAGCGGGTAAACCAATAGGAGCAGAGCTCCCCTATGGGGCGGAGCTCCACGATATAGAACAGCATTTAACATTGGCGGGTCAATGACGTGATGTTGTAAATTATGTGTCAGAATGTAATATTTTCTAAAACTAACAATTAATATATATATATATATTATGTTAACTAACACAATTTGCTCTCCTTTATTGAATACACAAATATTTTATGGTGATCTTTTACAAATTCAGGCACTTTCAGCTCTTTAAAGGGTCGAAAAGTCATTCGGTACAACCGTCCGAACACAAATGCAACCAGCTAATGTGCCATTAAAATATCTAAAATGATATTACAACTATTATATAAACATTCTGGCATGATTTTACAAGGGTTTATAACAATATACTGCAAAATGGTTAAAGATTTTTATGTAGAAATGTTTGCTTTCCTCAAATCACTTTTGTCACCAAAAATGTATTTCACTGATGTCATTCGGAGCAACCAATTTCAAGGCACCATTTTGGATCAAATCAACTGATAATCATCATGTGACAGGATATTACATAATTAAGACCCCTGCACCAGACCCTCTGAGTGAGAAGAAAAGTAGCCAAAGTCGCCATGAATGTCCCAAAATATATATAATATAATATATAATATATAAAATATATTATTAATGGAAGATGTGTTATGCATCATTTAAATGCTGTTAATTTCATGAATTTAAGACAGCCATTTCACAGCCATACTGGTGTGAGAGAAAATTATTATATGTAAAAGACATTCTCTACATTTAAGATTCAAACTTCAGATATCTAGGGCAAAGCTATATAAACTGATTTCCTGTTGTAACCACACAATGAAACCAGTTTCTCTACTCGAAGTTTGACATTGGCTAGACAACAGACACATTTAAATGATTACAAAGACCTGATTGCTCTCTTTTCTCCCGAGATGGACCAACCCATCTAGAGCAGTTTTGGACTTTTGTGTTTCCCCAGACCCAGTACTCTAAGACCAGACTAAACCAGTTGTGGCCATTGTGTTCCCTTTTCACCTTTGTGTAACTAGGAGAAAGTGGGGGCCGATTCCCCCTTAACCTTCATCCCCCATCATCTTCCTCAATGTACAAGTCCACACCCATTGCTCATGATTGGTCTAAACCTCACCCGAGGGCGGACCCCTTACCTGAGGGTACCTGATTGTATAAATACTGAGATGACATGAATGATCTGGACTTTACGAGGAACTTTGAATCGTTCAGATGCGTCTGACGAACCTGTAAACTTCCTCCTTCTGCAGAAGAATATTAAATATCTTTTCTTATACATCTTGAAACGAAACAGGCTGCCATTATTGAATAATTTGCTCGAACACTGGCAAAACATAAATATGAAAGAAAGAATAAATAAGTCCCAGAATTACTTACAGTAAGTAAGTAAGTAAGTACATTTATTCATGTTCAGCATAAGAACGAACACAACAGTAATGTATTCATGTTCAACATAAGGATGAACATAGCAGTAAACAGAACTGTTATCCAGTTCCTCTCCAGAGATGAAAACAGCCGCTTACTGCCAGGAAGGAAAGACATGGTAACAAAAAATAAAACAAAACAACAGAGGAGAGTTCTGATCAAGTCACTTACTGAGCTCCATGCTGAATATATTGTCGAGATAGGAGGAAACGTTGCGTTGTCATATAGACAGTTCTTGAGATACCGGCCATTTTATATCACTGAGCCCAAGTCCAGTGATCGCAACACATGTGCATGCTTTGACCATGAGAATTGTACAAATTGTACCAGAAGGATCTGCTTAAAACATCAAGTGTTTCTGAACTTATATCTACAATAGTATGCAACCCTAAAAACAAGGATTGCATGTATCGTCTGTGTCCACACTGTTGCTATAAAGAAGTTGTTTTGGCTGACACAGATGAGAAAATTACTTCTTGGCAACAGTGGAAGAAGGAGGCGACAACTGTGGAAGATAAAATCTTCACTCATATTGCAAACTGGATCAGTACAGGGACTTATAGCTCTATTCAATAAAAAATTGGATGCCCTAGCCAGTCACCATTTTAACTGGCTCCATCAAGTGGAGACTTGCCGCAATCTTAAGGAAACACTCACAGAGAATGAGAGTCCTTCACATTGACTTCTCAGAGAATTACAGTTGCAAGCTTGAAACGGAAGTCCAGGCTTTCCACTTCGGAGGCAGCAGGCAGCAGGCTACAATACATACAAGTGTAGCGTACACAGCAGAGGATAGCCAGGCTTATGCTACAATTTCAGATTCCCTTAGGCATGACGAGAGAGCAGTGTGGGCTCACCTGGAGCCAGTGCTGGAGGACTTGAAACAAAAGAATCCATACTTAACCACTCTGCACATCTGGAGTGATGGTCCTGTAACCCAATACAGGAATACAAATAATTTGTACCTGCTCAGTAGCATCCCATTTCTCAGAGGCTTTGCACAGGTGACGTGGAACTTCTTTGAGAAGGCACATGGGAAGGGGGCTCCAGATGGCATCGGTGGGGCTGTCAAACGTCAAGCTGATGCACATGTGAAACGGGGAAATGACATTCAGACCCCCAAAGACCTTTATGATTGGCTGCAGACCACTGCCTCACAGATAAAGTTCTTCTGGATCGACAACATCAATAAGTATGTCGGTGCCACCGCAACTTCCGATTGTGAAAGGCACAATGAAGCTGCACCAGGTGACCGCCAGCGAAGCAGCAAGATCACAGGGAGATCTCCTGCTTCTGCAGCCGACCACACCTGTGCATGTGCTACAACCCAAAGCAAGTGGATTTCCAAAACCGTCATCAGGAACAGGAAGCCCAAGACCAAGCCCAAGAGATGGAACACAATGTTGCTGTGCCCATGTCTGACAAACTCCCAGGAAAATGTGTCATTGTATCTTATGATAAGTCCCTTTGTGGGCCAGGTCGTTAAGGTGATTGGTGATGAAATTGAGATCACCTGCATGCAGCAGTCAGGTGATAAGAATGTATCAACACCAGACATTACATTCTATTACAAAGGAGATATCCAAGCCACAATTAGTGAGCCAGAGCCCTTCAATACCCGCTCCGCCAAACTGTGCTGCAAAGACTGGGACACTTTCATGTCCCACTGAGAACACAAGCTAACATTGGCAATGATTAATGATTAATATGTTTAACCAAGTTCATTTTAAGAACAATTAAATGTTATTTTGTTATTTGCTAAAATGTTTGTTTACAATTAATGATTGCCAAATGTAAGGCATGCTTTTAAATCTTTTTTAATCAAGTTCACTTTAAGAACTATGAAATGTTCAGTTCATGATATTTGTGTTATGTTTCAATAAAATGAAGTTTGTTGAAGCAAAAATGTGTTATTATTACTGTGTATGTGTGTGTGTGTGTGGGGGGAACATGGCGCGTTCTGGCCTGCAGAGGGAGCTAGACTGCCGTTGGAGGGGAATAATGGGCTGATTACGGACACATTGTCAGTGATCAGACTCGTTGTTCCACTGGTCTATTTAACCTGTGTGTGTTTGTTCCCTCGGGAGATGAGTGAGGCAGGAAGTACCTGCCGCGTGAAGACACACCGAGACAGAGAGAGAGAGAGCCGCGGCGAGGACGCACGAGATCCCGAAAGGGGGTGAGGTGCGGGGAGCCGGGCGGACGGAGCGGGTCCCGAAAGGGAGGAGCGGGGCGAGAGCGAGGGCTCTGCCGGGAGCGGGCGGACGGAGCGGGTCCCGAAAGGGAGGAGCAGCGCGGGGCGAGAGCGAGGGCTCTGCCGGGAGCGGGCGGACGGAGCGGGTCCCGAAAGGGAGAACAGCGGGGGGGGAAAAGACTCGCTCAGCACGTCAGTGACGGGGCTGAGCTGTGCAACTGTTAAATAAAAGCCTATTCTACAACTGTTCCTCTGTGTCGACCTCCCTCTGTGCCTAGAGACTGCTACAGTGTGCATGTGCGCTAGTGCTAAAAACTACAGTATACCGGACCAATGGTGCACATTAGTCATTCGGTACAACCACCATGGTCATTCGGTACAACCAGTATAATCAATTCTGAAATATCATAATATTATTTTTTGGGCTAATATTACATTAGTAAACTGAGTCTAATATAGATTAAAGCATTGGAACATTTTAAGTGATTTTCATTTCACTACACAAACTTTTAGTTAAAGGTGTACAAAATTAAGAGCCACCCGGGGAAAAGCTCAACATTATGATATCCATGGTACTATAATTAAAAATGTGTGCAGTGGTATGTCATTAAAGTTTTATTAACAATAATGCACAGAAGGTACATTATTTCTTAAATGTTCATGGTTGCTCCGAATGACTATTTTGGAGCCTAAATTTGCTTATCTTGTTTTAAAATACAGTATAGTCATTATTGTATTGCATCAAACAACATAATTGCATAGGTAACATTAAGATGAACATGAAAGCACTTTTAAAATGAATTATTTTGACTTTTTGCACCTCTGAAAACCTTATCCGTCATTGACCCTGGCACAGGACTGGTCTGATTCCTGTCAGGTTTGGTATTGGATGAGTGGACCCAGATGCGGTGCGTAGAATGAGGCAAATGAGACAAAACAAAGCTATATATATATATAAAAGAAAAAAGGTTTCTTTACTGAAGAAAATGGCAATTGAAAACACAAGATACAAAAAACACAAATCAAATGGGAGAAAACAATGTCTCCAAAACAGAAATAGTAAATAGCTAATGGTAGTGGACAACCTATTATCTCTAATTGTAGCTGGTGTTGGTTGTGTTTCCTATACTGTACCCAAGTCATTATACTGTAGGCCTAGTTAAGGGATAAGGCTGTCCTGTGATGTAAGCCCACCACACATGATGTTATTGTTGACGAAAGTATTAGTGTGGTGGGAAATCATTTATGTGGTGGAAAAATGCATACTGATCTATATATTCATGAACAATAATAATTTACTTGTGTCTCATATGAATGAAGCCATATATAAATGATTAGGCCTAAATCTAAATCAAGTTGTTATTGAGAGAGTGGAGACATGGCTTTGGGACATGTCATCACGATAAGCAGGGTCATCTTGACTTAGAACAGTAGAAGCTTCACTAATTTGCAGAAGCTTCACTAATTTGCTTCACTAATTTGTGCCACATCGTTGAAATCAATAAATGGTGGTATGGTCCTCACATGGACATTTACTCATACCTTGACAACAACCAATCAATGATATGAAGTCCTCTGACAACCAATACGCCTCCTATGAAACTGTATATAATTCTGATGTATGAATGTATGAATTTACCCTCTCATCTGATCTGACTCTCTTATGTGTTCCAGTGAATCCCAGCTCAGAGGTGCATGAAGACCACTGCATGAACCCCATGGAGCCTGAGTACAGCCAGTGGAGGCAGCCAGGAGACCCGGAAGAATCTGGCACACAATGGAACGATGCTACGGAGCGGAGAAAGTTTGACCACCAGGGTATGGCGTTCCCCAGGGACCCCTACAGCAGTGGCTACTCTGGAGGATCCTACCCCAGCACGGAGAGGGTTCGTGGGGATTGGGAGTACAGGGACACCCCTGATAGGAGATACAGTGTGGAGGTGGATCCATCGTACGAAGACTGGAGGGCACTTAGTGACCCAATTAGGGGTAGAAGTGCTGCTTTGTTTCACCCAGACACGGACACAGCTATTGACCCATCACACCGGGTCGGGAGGGGTATAAGCAGTCAGATGAGGGTTAATAGTGTCAAAGCCTCCCTCACAGAAACTGACACAGATGTGGACCCATTATACAGAGACTGGCAGGGGACAAGCAACCCAGTTAGGCATAACAGTTTAGCTCCCATAAACCCAGACATGGAAGGGGACGTGGACCCATCGCACAGAGACTGGAGGAGAGAGAGCAGTCCTGCTAGAGGCAGAAATAGTGCTTCTTTTACCCCTGACATAGAGGAGGATGTGGACCCATCACACCCATTGGACTGGAGGAGACTAAGTGACCCAGTGAGTGGTAACAGTAGTGCTCCCTTTGCCCCAGACAGTGATATGGACCCATCGTACCCTGGAGACTGGAGCCAAACAATCGACACAGATAGGGGTAACAGTGCTGCCTTCTTCCCAGAGATGAACGACGTTGACGGGGAACCGGTGGAGCTCAGCAAGGACTATCAGGAACTCGCCCGGAAGAAGAGGGAGCTGGAGGTCATCGAGGAGCAGATCATGTTTAAGAAAGTCTCCATCGCCCTGAAGAAAGCGGCGCCATATTTAAATGCAAATCAGGATGAACAGGAAACAACTGCTGTGAAGAATCCTCGGATGTTTACTGACGAAAGGAGCAAAGGATTTGATGACAGTCCAGCTCTGCCTCTGAGAGAGAGAGTGAACGCCATTTTGAAAAAGCAGACAAGGCCCCTCCACCATTCCTCAAAGGTATTTATGTGTTTATTAACTGTATTATGTGTTACTAACTATATTTCTGTTCTGTTGAATTGTTACCGTAACCTGTGGAACTGCAGTGTCCTATGCTTGTGGTTACATCATATGGGTTATTCCCTCTATGCCAATGGTCTAGGACCAGTTAACCTTTCCCCAATCAGACTCTTTAGAGATAAACCCAAGAACCTCAGGTCAGGTCTCAGGGGAACATCATCACTGTAGTATTGTTACTTGTTACCTCTATCTCTATGATATGATAAATAAGCCACAAATATACAGTATATATATATTTAATTTTTAAGACAATCATTGTCTGTGTATTACCTACAGCTTATGTTGCAGAGTTTTGGGGTTCATATCCAACCAATGAATCTTTGAGCTGAATACACTTGGACATCACTTCCAATCCAGGCTTATTTTGTTAAGTCTCACGAGAGTTTTTTGTAAATCTTGTGAAATCTATCAAAATAAGGCTGGATTGTCTTTTAGCGAAGTTGATGGAATACCCCCCTGATCTAAACTGTTGTATTCTCCATTTTGACCACCCGGGGTCTGCCCAGTCGGGTCCTTATGTGAAGCCTCTCCACCGCCCTCCCAAAGAGGTTACGGGGTTCGTGGAGAGGATGAACAAGTCCATCCTGCGTAAAGACAATCGTCAGAAAGGCAGGCGTAATGGCACGTCTCTGGAGAGCAACCTTCCTTTGGACCATAATGAAAAGGGTGATGAAGACCACCCTCTGAAACTCAGAGTCAGGGCACTAATGCAACAGCGACGGCATGCCGGTTTGGTACATCAACTGAATGTAAAGGTAATGTGTTGTAGCTGTAGCTAGCTAGCGAACCTGAGTTTTAACAGTCTCTCTCTCTCTCTCTCTCTCTCTCTCTCTCTCTCTCTCTCTCTCTCTCTCTCTCTCTCTCTCTCTCTCTCGTTTTCACATACACACACACAAACTCTCACACATACAGACTCTCTTTCTCTGCTTTACTTTTGTGGTATAGATTTGATGGGGTAAAGATTCCGCCACATGCAGATTTGCAATGCATATAGCTGTCATAAATAGCTGATATTCATTCTTCGGTCTAATCAGATCCGTCTTGTCAGGTTCCTGATGTTAAAGATGGCCTCACCACCACCACCAGCACCACCACCAGCAGCCAGATTCAAATCCCCATCAAGGAGCCCACAGAGCAGAACCCTGCAGCCAAGGGCTTCCAGCGCTTCCTCCACCTCCTCAACAATGGAGTCGACGTCAACCTGCTCTCCAAGATCGTCAACGATGTAATACTTTTATTATCCTCTCGTCTTTTTATTTTCTCTCTTGTTTTATATTTATGTTTCCTGTATTGTATCTATGTGTGAAATATGCTTTATAAATACAGTTTCATTTGATTTGATTAAAGGACGTTCCTGTGGTCGATGGTATGGATCTGCCTCCTGGTCAGCCCTCTCTGCTCCAGAGACAGGGGGCCCCAACACAGAGCTCTCTGGACCGCCAGTGTCAGAGTGGGCCTCAGGACCAACGCTGCTCACCTTCGGATAATAAATCCCGCTTGAGCAAAGACGGTAGTGGCAGCCATTTTGGCTCCAAAAGCAGATCCAGGTCGCCTTCGGTAGCAGCGGTTGAGGAGATGATGAAGAAGAAGAAGACGGGGAGGACCGAGGACGAGCATCAGTTTGCGGGGCTCCAGAACCTGCTACAGACCATCGGGCTGGACCTAGGGGTCGAGGAGTTGGGCCGGTTGACAGACAGAACCCAGGAGAGGCTCTACGGGAAGAAGAAGTATGGAGAGAAGGAGGAGAAGAAGAGAGAGAAGAAACATTCACGCAGAAGCCATAGTAGCTCTTCCTCATCAGGAAGCTCTAGGAGTCCCAGCACTCCTCGCCAACGGAATTCTACAGGAAAGGCTCCCGGAGAAAGAGACGGAAGGAGAGACAGGTCTAAGGGAGACAGACACAGGTCTGACAGAGAGAGAGAGACAGACAGGTCGAATTGTGAAAGGGAGAGATACCAGGATAGAGGGAGAGGGAGATCTGAGAGAGATAGGGACAGACAGAGAAGCAGGGACAGACAGAGAAGCAGAGATAGGGAGAGAAGCAGGGACAGACAGAGAAACAGAGATGGGGACAGAGGGAGAGACAGAGACAGATCTGATCGAGGCAAATACAGAGCGAGAGATGGGGACAGGGACAAGATAGGGACACAGAGAGAGATGGGGATGGGGACAATACAATCCTGGCAAAGCTCCGTCCCACCTTACCCCTACCCCACCGGACCCATGCCCCACCCCTACCCCACCGGACCCATGCCCCACCCTGCCCACGCCTCAGTCCTGTCAACCTACACTACCACCCAGTCCTCTCCGTACATGGTTTACACTAGTCACTATGCCAGTGCCTTCCCCCCTGCCTGGGCGGGGTGTGCCTATGACGCTACCACGCCCCCCTTTCCCTCCCCCCACCCAGACCCTTGCCAGCCCACGTTACACCGGCCAAGGTGCCACAGTGGTTTTCCGGCTGAAGCGTATTCTTCATCTGGAGCCCCACTTGAACATCACCCGCTTTCAGACCCTGCTGTGGAACCTGACCCTCATGTGGCAGTTGGTGCCGCAATGTGTTCCGAGTCCCCATATGAGTCTCCATTGAAAGTCTTTAAACGACATAAAAAGTCAAGAAAAAATGTCTTCGCGGACGCGAGGCGAGCGAAAGGGAGAAAGAGAGTAGCTGTCTGGGAGCAGTTCCACAATGGTTTGTGTGACATGGCACAGCCAAACAGTCCTAAGCGGGGGAAAAAAAAAAGAAAGAAAAAAAAGAAGAAAACACAAACCACAAACCACAAACCACAAACCACACAAAAAAAAAACAGCGTTCTGGTGAAACTGGTAAAAGAACTAGATGGGGAGGAACAGACCGCGATGCCGGCTAGGCTGGCGAGGGTGGAACCCCAAATGGTTGCCAAAGTCGCTGGTGACTTCCCTGGACTAGAAACGGCAGCAAGGGAGGAGAAATCTATGACCGAGGACGAGATGAAGGCCAAACTGAAGAAAAAGGTTTGTGACATCATCACGTTGTTTAGAATTCACAAGGTGTCTAGTAGGGATTCACCGATACCATGCTCATGTACTCATACTCAATGCTCAAATGCTCATGCTCAAGTTTGTGTGAGCATAATTGCTAAAAAAGAAGTAGATACGCGCAGTGGTGCAAACTTGTCACCTTTAGGTGAAATTCGCAGTTTTTACCTCAAAATAGGTGACCTATGTGAATCGTGCAGATCAAATATTGGGGGGGGGGGGGGGGGGGTCTACATCTCATCTCATCCAAGTCACATGATGCCCAAGCTAACATCTTCCTGTCTGCTAAACTCTGCTGCAGTTGAAATAAAACGTCTTAAAAAGTTCTTACGATGGATGTAGAAACATAAGAAGTAATCAAATAAAATAACATAGAAGTTACTGTATGTCTATGTTGCGATAACTTCTCAACAGGAATTTACAGGGTTCGTTCAAACTATCGTAATTCTTGAACTATTTGTGCAATCGAAAAAAATCCAACAGTTTCTGAAAGCACAGAAGTTGCACTCTCTATCCATTTAGGGTTATTACGGTAGTTCACCAAAAAAACAAATGCACTGACCTCAAAGTGTCATGGAGTGATTTGAAGAGAAGCAGTATTTTAGCGGTGTTTTATACTTTAGTGAGTTTCTGTACATACAGTATATGTTTGTGATTGTGAAATGTCACAAAGACCATCTAGGCTAGGGTAACCAATCCACCTAAAAGTTTCATCGAGGACGACGATGTAAGTGACGAAGGACTGATTTCTTTATCTGAACCAGGGTATGGAGGTTAGTTCTAGCGAATTTACCTGATAGAACATCGACATGTCAAGGCTATCCTGGGTGAGGCTCAATCGTCTCCGGACCGGCGTCGGGCGTTTCCGCTCATCAATGCACAGATGGGGCTTGGCCCCAAATGCGTCGTGCGAGTGTGGCGCAGAGGACCAAACCGCAGACCATATTATCCTGGATTGCCCGATGTACCACCCACCCAACGGGATGCATGGTCTGTCGGTACTAGATGACGAGACGATGACGTGGCTTCTGGAGGGGTGTCCAGAAATATAGCCCGGGTGAGCCCCTCAACCAGGTCTCGGGGTGGTAAAAGGGTAGCCCCTCGGCCCCGAGCCTGGTGGAGTGGAGAGGAAAAACAACAACCCATACGCCGAAGAAGAACATCGACATGCTAGAAACACATAACTACACATAATTAGATGATCATTATAAGTATTTAGTGATTGTTAAACTGTTGTTTATTATATCGAGTGGGTACTTAACAACTTCAAGTTTCGTGTTATGAAAAAAACGAGTCGGCGAGTGGTTTGCCCTAGGCTGCGTTCGTAAATTCGCTCTGGAAATCTGATCAGCAGTCATGGAATGCCTCTTGTCCAATCAAATTACTTGGTCCCTTTATGACGTTGAGCCCAGTGCGCAGAGCGAATTTACGAACGCTGCCCGAGACTGTCTCGGGTCCCCCTTTACCTCGCTTTTAACCTGCTGCTACACTGCTTCTATAACATCAGGATCAGACAAAGGGCGAGACGAAATTTTAATGGCTTCTGTGTGCTTTAGACTTGCGTAGAATAGATTTTATTTTTATTTAAAAAGTCCGACCGGAAAATGTATTATTGTCGCCAGACCCACTGCGTGGGAATACGACGCGTGCAGATGAGAGACAACATATAAAACAAAACTTATCGCACACTTATTGCTCGTGTAACATTGGTTAAGCTGCGCCCAAAACCCCGATATTTTGCCACGTGAAATGATAAGACAAGAGGCCTCGATACGATAATCGCCGTAGGAGGCGATTCGACTGTAGGCATGTGAAGTTAGAATTTCTTCAAACTTGCAGTGGTAGCAACGGTATGTGTGGTTTAGTAAATATAGTGTGTGTGTGTGTGTGTGTGTGTGTGTGGACCTCCTGTGAGAGGTGTGTGTGTGTGTGTGTGTGTGTGCCATATCTCAGTATGTAGGCTATGCAGTGCAAGTGAGTGTGAGTAAGTGTGTGAGTTTATTCTGTTATTTATGCTATTATATCTAATGTGTTGAGAAGCAATGGAAATGAATCAAGAAATTGATAGAGTAGGCTAACTTACATTATCATTGTTCTATATGCAACAGAACAGATCACCCAACATTGCTAATGAAAATAATCAACGAATGTGAGTCTAATACCAATACTTGCTCAATAGGTCTTAAAATCTATTAAAAGTGGTCTTATAAAGGTCTTAAATGTAACTTGTTGAAACCTGCAGGAACCCGCATAATTATTTTGAGAACAGGTTGCTTACATTAATTATGAGGGTGTTAAGGTTAGGGCCATCGCTACTTACACGCGCATCATTGTTAGACCACTGTTAATGATAGAGCTAACCATCTACGGGCAAAAAAAAAGTGTCACCTTTTTGGACCATCGCCAGTTTGCACCCCTGTACGCGAAGGGGAGTAGGAGAGATGCTACACTGACAAGGAACACTGTACTGCATTGCAACTGTACTGCATTGCAACTGTACTCGATCATGGTTGTGTGTGTGTGTGTGTGTGTGTGTGTGTGTGTGTGTGTGTGTGTGTGTGTGTGTGTGTGTGTGTGTTGAGCATGTGAGAAAGATAGAGAGAATGATGAAAACAAAACTTTGTCATTATCACCAACCTAAACATTTTAACTATTTAACTTATTCATAATCAATTTACTTTATTAAATGATTTGAAGGCAATAGACTGACATTCAATCTGACAATTTCAGACTAGATGGTCTGTTACCAGCTAAAATGTAATTATATATGAATATAATATGTTTTAAAAGTCATTGTTAGAACTGTAATGGTATTATTAAGTACTCGGTATCGGCAAGTACCCAGATGTAAGTACTTGTACTTGGTCTGAAAAACGTAGTATCGGTGCATCCCTAGTGTCTAGTGTTTCCGTCTAATATTCTTTGGGCAAAATGTCAGTTCCTTCGTCACTGCTAGAAGTACTGTGTTTGGTGTGAATGAATCAAAATACCTTTCTTCTCAAATATGTTTTGTTTTGGTTAATGAACTTCTATACCAGTTCATCTCAGCATCAGAAATGCTTTTTATAATGATGTTGGTCTTTGATCTTTGTATTTGAAATTTTTCAGCTTGAGGAGTTCAACTGGAAGATGAGAACGACCGAACCCAAAGTCGCTGGTGACTTCCCTGGACTAGAAACGTCAGCAAGGGAGGAGAAATCTATGACCGAGGACAAGATGAAGGCCAAACTGAAGAAAAAGGTTTGTGACATCATCACGTTGTTTAGAATTCACAAGGTGTCTAGTAGGGATTCACCGATACCATGCTCATGTACTCATACTCAATGCTCAAATGCTCATGCTCAAGTTTGTGTGAGCATAATTGCTAAAAAAGAAGTAGATACGCGCAGGGGAGTAGGAGAGATGCTACACTGACAAGGAACACTGTACTGCATTGCAACTGTACTGCATTGCAACTGTACTCGATCATGGTTGTGTGTGTGTGTGTGTGTGTGTGTGTGTGTGTGTGTGTGTGTGTGTGTGTGTGTGTGTGTGTGTGTTGAGCATGTGAGAAAGATAGAGAGAATGATGAAAACAAAACTTTGTCATTATCACCAACCTAAACATTTTAACTATTTAACTTATTCATAATCAATTTACTTTATTAAATGATTTGAAGGCAATAGACTGACATTCAATCTGACAATTTCAGACTAGATGGTCTGTTACCAGCTAAAATGTAATTATATACAGGGGTGCACATAACTTTTTGGGGCCAGTGCTCAGAGGAGCACCTAGGGATGCTGCTTGGTGCTCCTCGAGCTCGCGAGTCACGACCCCGTCCCACAGGATGGATGAAAAAGGGATACATGGATAACTTATATTAGCAAAACGACATTTATTCATAAATAAAGATGAACGAACAAATGATTGTGTGCAAAACAAAATAAACAAATGCAAAATCAAATGACTGCTCTTTAAGCATGAAAGTCTGTCAGACTCCTTTAAACACAATGAAATCAACTGACATCTCTTTAAGCACTAACTGAATGTCTGTTCTTTAAACACAATGAAATCAACTGACATCTCTTTAAGCACTGCTCTGTTCTGTAAACACTGAAATCAACTTTTCAACAAAAAGTTACAGCCTAAGTATTTATTTATGCTACAAGCTTAATCATCATCATCACTGCTCTCTTGACTGCTGTTATCACTGTCCTCAATTTCAACCATGGTAGAGGATGTTGTAGGGCAGGCCATCACTTTAAATAGCTCGTTATTTTGATTGTGCAACAACGTCTTTTTTTCATTTTTTTCTAATAGAATTCCCAACCATATTCCCTGGGTCCGGGGTCTAGGTGCGATAATGAAGCTGTAAAACAAACGTCTGAACGTTTGAAAGCTTCAGAGAAAAGAAACGTGAAGTCCCTTGGTGTTGTTTTTCCTTTTAGCGACGAGTCGTTCGGGACTGAATTTTCACGTGTCGGCGTGATAACCGTGATAACCGTGCGATACGCGGAATGAAAGTAGTCAAAGTACGAGTTACAATACTTTCCGAATGTTTTCGTGAGGGGAGTCGCCGTGGTCGTCGTTACTTATTTGGGGACGGCAAATAGTTACTTACTTGGTGGGGCTTGCTTCTTGGACCCAGCTGTTGGTGCGCAAAAGCGCCTTCATGCCGCTGATCTGCCGCGCAGCATGCATTTTGGCGACGCATGCGCACTGGCGCACCAGTTATGTGCACCCCTGATTATATATTAATATAATATGTTTTAAAAGTCATTGTTAGAACTGTAATGGTATTATTAAGTACTTGGTATCGGCAAGTACCCAGATGTAAGTACTTGTACTTGGTCTGAAAAACGTAGTATCGGTGCATCCCTAGTGTCTAGTGTTTCCGTCTAATATTCTTTGGGCAAAATGTCAGTTCCTTCGTCACTGCTAGAAGTACTGTGTTTGGTGTGAATGAATCAAAATACCTTTCTTCTCAAATATGTTTTGTTTTGGTTAATGAACTTCTATACCAGTTCATCTCAGCATCAGAAATGCTTTTTATAATGATGTTTGTCTTTGATCTTTGTATTTGTAATTTTTCAGCTTGAGGAGTTCAACTGGAAGATGAGAACGACCGAACCCAAAGTCGCTGGTGACTTCCCTGGACTAGAAACGCCAGCAAGGGAGGAGAAATCTATGACCGAGGACAAGATGAAGGCCAAACTGAAGAAAAAGGTTTGTGACATCATCACGTTGTTTAGAATTCACAAGGTGTCTAGTAGGGATTCACCGATACCATGCTCATGTACTCATGGGCGTCACCACCATATATTTGGGGGGGGACGTGTCCCCCCCACCTTTGAAACAAGGTCGTTTGGACCCCCCCACATTTGCCATCAAAAATATGTTGTATGACTGGTCAGCGTTATTTTCATTGCTTCACAATCAAATCCGTTCCACTTTATGAGTAGGGGATTGCCCATATCCAGAAATCCACTCCGCGTTTTACTTCTGTTTTTAACGGCACGCAGCATCAGACACGCACGCAGATTCGAAACATTCAGACTGAGGCAAGACGATATTTAGATCATCCACCAAGATGGATATAAGGATTTTTTTTTTCTAAGAAGAGAAAAGTAAGTCAAAGTCATCCAAGTTTTCCCGTGAGTGGCCAAACAGCAACATTGCGTTCTCCCAAGGTCAAACACAGACAGCTTTTCTGATAAGAATGTTAGCACCTTATGAGACATTCTCTGTATTAGCAATAGAATTAGCATAGCCTACTAGCAACCAAATACGAGCTAGATCAGCTATATGGCACTAGCAGTTTTGTTAGGCATTACTAGTGCGGTTAGACATGTTTAAATGCAGAACAGACACAGGCGAAATGTCATCAAAAGCACAGAATGGCGACAAACACCTCACAGTGCTTACCTGTCCTGTCATTATTGCATCTCCTGCCCGTGTTCATTGCCCTGAGCATTTGCACTATTTAATTTGGCCATTGCACCCACCCAAAGAATAAATTTTGCATCTGATTGCTTGAGCTAGGGTTAAAAAATAAGAAGAAAACACCTGTTCCATTTATTTTTCTATTTCTAAAATGCTTGTGATTGTATTTTTTGTATTGATGATTGTATTTCTATGTCAAATGTTCTATTAGAGAAAAACAATATGAACAAGTGCTCAATGCATCCCCATTTCTCCTGATATAGGTGGTTGAGAGTGAGAGTGAGTCAGGGGCAGCAGGCAGGGGCAGTGGAGACAGCTCTAATTCACTCTTTGATTTTTGTTTTGTTTGTTATAGTTGTATGTTCTGCAATGCACTGAAGAGGGCTAAGTTTGATTGTAATAGGCTCTGAGTAGCCTAGGTACATATTTTATGTTTCCTCATAACTTTTTATTCAATTTGTTGACTCAAAGTTACCTCATTCTTTTCTAATTCACTCTTTGATTCTTTTTGAATCTTCATATTTAATAAAGTACCTAAAAAGTGCCACGTGTCAGTGTCAGGCCTCTGTGAGTTAAACCAAAACATAATAGTAGTCAGTAATTGCAGACCATGCCAGCTCCAAGGAAAAACAAAGAAAGAGGGAGATTATTTTGGGTGTAAAACGCACCAGAATGCAGGAAATTGAATCTACTATTTAAAAAATTTCGGGGGGGGGGCCCCCAGACCCCCCGAAAAATAAGTGTCCCCCCCACATTCAAAAAGCTGCTGACGCCCATGCATGTACTCATACTCATACTCAAGTACCCCGATACATCCGCCCCGATACCACTGTTGTGCCGTTTTCCTACTCCATTGCAGATTCTTACTCCCCTCGGTCTCATTGGCCAAATGTAGTAAGATATCGTAGTTCTTTGGACCAAGAAACCACTCAAAGTGGTTGAGGGGTTAAACAAAAGGGTTAAACAAAAGTGTCACAAGAAGATGGCTACTTCACTGGAAATTAGGATATCTTCCACTACAGTATATGAAATATTATTATATACTAATATACAGTATATCTTAAAAGTGAGTACACCCTTTAGATTTTTGCAAATATTCTGTCATATCCTTTCAGGGGATAACACTATCTTAATGAAACTTTGATATAACTTAAAGTAGTCAGTGTGCTGCTTGAATAACAGTATAGATTTATTGTCCATTGAAAATTACTCAGTACACAGCTGTTAATGTCTAAACAGCTGGCAACAAAAGTGAGTACACCCCATAGTGAACATGTCTAAATTGTGCCAAAAGTGTCAATATTTTGTGTGACCACCATTGTTATCTAGCACTGCTTTAACCCTCCTGGGCATGGAATTCACCAGAGCTGCACAGGTTGCTTCTGGAATCTTCTTCCACTCCTCCATGACAACATCACGGAGCCCACGGATGTTGGACACCTTGCACTCCTCCACCTTCCTCTTGAGGATGCCCCACATGTGCTCAATTGGGTTTAGGTATGGAGACATACTTGGCCAGTCCATCACCTTAACCTTCAGCTTCTTCAGCAAGGCCGTTGTCATCTTGGAGGTGTGTTTAGGGTCAGTATCATGTTGGAAAACTGCCCTAAAAAACGGCCCAGTTTCCGAAGAGAGGGGATCATGCTCTACTGCAGGATGTCACAGTATATATTGGAATTCATGTGTCCCTCAATGAAATGCAGCACCCCAGTGCCGGCAGCACTCATGCAGCCCCAGACCATGATGCTGCCACCACCATGCTTGACTGTAGGCAAAACACATTTGTCTTGGTACTCCTCACCAGGGTGCCGCCACACACGCCGGACACCATCTGACCCAAACAGGTTTATTTTGGTCTCATCAGACCACAGGACATGGTTCCAGTAACTCATGTTCTTGGATTCATTGTCTTCAGCAAACTGTTTGCGGGCTTTCTTATGCATCGGTTTCAGAAGAGGCTTCTGTCTGGGGCGACGGCCATACAAACCGATTTGATGCAGTGTGCGGCGTATGGTCTGGGCACTGACAGGCTGACATCCCACTTCTGCAACCTCTGCAGCAATGCTGGAAGCACTCGCACGTCTATTTTTGGAAACCAACCTCTGGATATGACGCTGAGCATGTGGACTCAACTTATTTGGTCGACCCTGGCGAGGCCTGTTCCGAGTGGAACCTGTCCTGGAAAACCGCTGTATGATCTTAGCCACTGTGCTGCAACTCATTTTCAGGGTGTTGGCAATCTTCTTATAGCCAAGGCCGTCTTTGTGAAGCGCAATAATCCTTTTTTTCAGCCGCTCAGAGAGTTCCTTGCCATGAGGTGCCATGTTGTCCAGCATTCAGAGAGAATTGTGCCCAAAACACCAAATTTAACAGCCCTGCTTATCATTTACACCTGAATCCTTGTAACACTAACGAGTCACATGACACCAGGGCGGGAAAACAACATCATTGGGCACAATTAGGACATGTTCACTATGGGGTGTACTCACTTTTGTTGCCAGCTGTTTAGACATTAACAGCTGTGTACTGAGTAATTTTCAAAGGACAATAAATCTATACTGTTATTCAAGCAGCACACTGACTACTTTAAGTTATATCAAAGTTTCAGTAGGATAATGTTATCCCCTGAAAGGATATAACAGAATATTTGCAAAAATCTAAAGGGTGTACTCACTTTTGAGATATACTGTATATATATATATAATATATATACTATTTTGTATGGAAAGAAAAAACACTTTCTAAACACGTTTTCTTACTAGCAAGGTACTCTGTTACTAGCATAGAAATGTCCACAAAGTTTGTGTGAGCATAATTAAGCGAAGTAAATACGCGTTCACGCGAAGGGGAGTAGGAGAGATGCTACACTGACAAGGAAAAAAACAAAACACTGTACTGCGTTGCAACTGTACTAGATCAAGATTGTGTGTGTGTGTGTGTGTGTGTGTGTGTGTGTGTGTGTGTGTGTGTGTGTGTGTGTGTGTGTTGAGCATGTGAGAAAGATAGAGAGAATGATGAAAACAAAACTTTGTCATTATCACCAACCTAAACATTTTAACTATTTAACTTATTCATAATCAATTTACTTTATTAAATGATTTGAAGGCAATAGACTGACATTCAATCTGACAATTTCAGACTAGCTTGTCTGTTACCAGCTAAAATGTAATTATATATGATTATAAAACGGATGGGTGAAATCAAGCAATCTGATTGGTTCATAGCCGTGGTATATTGAGCGTATACCACAGCTACGATTAGTAGAGCCTCATCACAGTTCGAAATGAATACGCCTGTTTCACGGTCAACATTCCAAATATAACAGACTTTTAATTCAATCGCAAGGACATTTTATCAACTTAAAAATAAATAAAAATAAAAATCCTACCCAAAGTAACCATGTAGATTCCCAATATGTGGTCTGTTTATCAAAATAAAGCCTGTTTGAAAATGTGTCGAGACGTTTTCGGAGTGCCCTGCCTGCGTCCACTACAGCCGCGCGTTGACAGTTTTTTTTAGTGTGTGTACAATCAACGGAGACATCCAAATTAATGTAAATAAATAGATGCAAATAATGAAATTGTGTAAATAAATGCTAAATTCCTATGAAATCTACAATGCTAGTAGCCTAGGTTAATGAAAAAGAATGTTAGTGTTGTTGCTTAGCGACCAACTGCAATAAGAGGAACTATTTTATTTGAGGGGAACTATTTAAGATGATTAATTACGAATAAAAACTATTTGAATTTGAGTGTGCTTTTCTAATTCATATTGACAGTGTTGGTAACCGTTTTATAAAAGCAATAGCTCACTTCAGGCCAGTGGTATATGCTTATTATATCACAGCTAAGGGGGTTGCCGTCCCTCCGCTTCGCGTCGGGCCGAACAACGCCCCTTAGCTGTGATATAATAAGCATATACCACGGCCTGTCGTGAGCTATTGCTTAAATATAATATGTTTTAAAAGTCATTGTTAGAACTGTAATGGTATTATTAAGTACTCGGTATCGGCAAGTACCCAGATGTAAGTACTTGTACTTGGTCTGAAAAACGTAGTATCGGTGCATCCCTAGTGTCTAGTGTTTCCGTCTAATATTCTTTGGGCAAAATGTCAGTTCCTTCGTCACTGCTAGAAGTACTGTATTTGGTGTGAATGAATCAAAATACCTTTCTTCTCAAATATGTTTTGTTCAGCGGGCGTTGCAAGATAAAGTGTCTGACTTCGAAGAGAGGTCTAGACGCAACAGCATCAGGATCTACGGCATCCCAGAGGACTCGGAGGGTACCTCCTCCGTAGCAGCGTTTGTTGAAAAACTGATAAAGTCAGAATTGGGAGGTGATCTTGACTGTGACCTGGGGATAGAGCGTGCCCACCGTACCTTGGCGCCCAGACCAACCGGAGGAGCTCCACCGCGATCCATGGTCATCAGGTTCCTCCAGTTTACAGTGAAAGAAAAGGTCCTCCAAACCGCCTGGAAAAAGCAACCCACTTACCAAGGCAAACGTGTTTTTTTCGACCATGATTATGCGGTGGACGTGCAGAACAAAAGGAAGGAATATATACCCATCAAGAAGGCGCTTAAGGAGAGGGGAATACGCTTCCAGACCCCGCTGGCTAGAATGCGTGTCTTTTTTGATACAGGCACCGTCATGTATAACAGCGCGACAAAAGCAGCAGAGGACCTGCGGAGACGGGGATTCATGAATTCATTCATTCATTCACTTCTACCGCGGGAGACAACCGAGCCCCGGAGGGGTGGAGCCCAGAACCAACATCAGCAGCAAGTCCGGGAGAGATTGAAGCAGTTTCGTCGGGGCGATGTGGATTCTACAACAGATAATGAGTGAGTGATTCACTTCAGCCCAGACTCTTATTATTTTTTTTCAAGATGTTAACATAGGCTGACACCGACAGTTCATAGACAGTCACTAGACTCTTTTTTTTCCTTCAGCCTATTCGGTCATTGACCAAGAGCCACATCTTTTTTATTTTTTATTTTTGCAACAGAGCCATCTAGCCATCTAGTGGCCAGCACCCCTCATTACCAAAGGTGATATGTCACCTTTTCCTTTGGAAGTCCAGTTCAGTGTTCAGTACTATTTTTGTGTATTTCATTGTTCATTGTTCATTATTCAGTACTATTTTTGTGTATTTTATTTCATTGTTCATTTTTCGAGGTCAGGGATGTTACAAGAGCAAGGTTTGACACAACGTAATGCATTATCAACATTATAACATACTTTCATTGAATGTAAATGGCTTAAATAGTCCAATCAAAAGAAGTAAGATGATAGCCAAAATAAAAAGGGAGAGAGTAAATATAGCGTGTTGGCAGGAAACTCACCTTTCTGTCACTGAACATGAAAAAACTAAAGAAAATGGGGTTTAGGAACACTTTTTTTTCATCATATAAAAATGGGGAAAAAAGGGGCGTCGCTATATTGATTTCAAATTCAGTTCGGTTTGAACTCATATCGGAACTAAATGATAGGGAGGGCAGGTTTGTTATGATAAAGGGGAAAATAGATGAGAAAGAGGTGACATTGTTTAATGTTTACGCCCCCCCGGGTAGTGATTTATCGTTTTTTAGAAAGGTATTTGATTTGATCGTATCAGAGACTCGCGGGACCCTTATCTGTGCCGGAGACTTTAATATACTTCTTAACCCTTTGTTAGACACGACTAATAAGAAAAGAAAGCGGACTTCTACTGAAAAACGAATAAACGAGGTACTTAACGACCTGGGATTAGCTGATGTATGGCGCTCTAAACATGGGTCCACCCCAGGATACACTTATTACTCTGCACGACACACAGCTTATTCAAGACTAGACTATGTGTTTATGTATAATAGGGATCTGCACAGGTTGACAGACTGTAGAATAGGCCAGAGGGACCTCTCAGATCACTCTGGGGTCTATCTAACTTTACATTTAGATGGTAGACAGAGGAAGACACTGTGGCGGCTAAATACGGGTATGTTAAATGATCCCACCTTTAGAACCTCCATGGAGACAGATCTAGGGACATACTTACAGGACAACGATAATGGGGAAGTGAACCCTGGTATATTGTGGGATGCAGCCAAAGCAGTCCTCAGGGGGAAGATAATAGCCAGGATGGCTATGTTGAAAAAGTTAAAAACTAAAAGATTATCAGACCTGCAGGATAAATTGAGAGACCTGGAACAAACGCATGTGGTTAACAAAGAGCGCTCTACAATACACCAGATTAGGGCTGTCAAGCAGGAAATCGATAAAATACTTAGTGAGGAAGTAGAGAAAAACATAAGGTTTATGAAACAAAGATATTATGAGGCAGGGCCCAAAGCAGCAAAATTGCTGGCTTGGCGGCTTAAAAAACAACAGGCAGAAAACACTATTCATAAGATCAGACACCCTGTTACGAATAAGGTTACCAGTAGTCTGGAAGGTATACAAAAAGCATTTGAAACTTACTATAAATCTTTATATTCCCAGTCGGATCAGGCTGATAGACAAACAATAGTTGAATTTCTGAATAATTTAGACCTCCCGACTATTGGAAAAGAAATTAATTCTAAACTTATCTCACCAATAACAAAAGAGGAAATAGATAAAGCTATCTCAAGTCTGAACACTAATAAGTCACCTGGCACAGATGGGTTCCCCCCAGAGTGGTACAAGTCTATGAGAGAACACCTACTCCCCTTGTTAGAGACATGCTTTAACCATGTTCTTAAGGGAGGCTCCCCGCCCCCTTCTTGGAGGGAGGCCTTCATATCAGTTATACCTAAGGAAGGGAAGGATAAGATGGATTGTAAAGGATATAGGCCCATCAGTGTTTTAAACGGCGACTACAAGCTTTATGCTACCATTTTAACGAAGAGGATGGAAACAGCAATGCCTCTGTTAATAGATGAAGATCAGACAGGATTCATAAAGAACAGACAAGCCCAGGATAATATAAGGAGAGCTCTGCATGTGATTGAGAAGATTAATAAGGAAAAAGTTAGTGCCGTTATTCTTAGTCTGGACGCTGAAAAAGCTTTTGATTCAGTAGGGTGGGAATTTTTATACTTAGTAATGAACAGATTTGGCTTTAGTGACGATTTTATACGCTGTATTCAAGCACTTTACTCTTCTCCTACTGCAAGGATAAAGGTCAATGGTAGTCTTTCTAACTCTATAACTCTGCAACGGGGCTGTAGGCAGGGCTGTCCGGCCAGTCCCAGTCTCTTTAGCTTATTCATTGAACCTCTGGCTCAGGCAATACGACAGGAGACGGGACTGAAGGGTATACCTATAGGGGATATGGAGTACAAGATAGGTCTATACGCGGATGATGTGCTAGTCACAATCAAAGATCCAGGTTCGGGGCTGCCCCTGTTGATGAATATGTTGGACACGTATGGGGAGTATTCGGGGTATAGGCTCAACGTGCATAAAACTCAGGTCATGACATTCAATTATACCCCCTCACTGGAACTCTCTGCAAAGTATAATCTTTGTTGGGACTTGTCACATATCAGATACTTGGGAGTAAACTTACCCAAAGATCTGTCACAGCTTTTTGATATTAACTATAATTCTATTAGTAAAAAGATATATAGTGATCTTCGTGGGTGGGCCCTGCTCCCTCTTGACTTTGGCGGCAGAATCAGGACAGTCAAAATGAATATTCTCCCTAGATTACTGTATCTTTTCATATCACTCCCAGTAGAAATCCCTCTGAAACAATTTAGAGAATGGAACAAACATATTTCACGATTCATTTGGGATAAAAAGAGACCTAGGGTGAGATTTTCCACTCTTCTGCTGCCGCGGGGGAGTGGGGGCATGGCCCTCCCATCTTTAAGGGATTATTATTTGTCAGCACAATTGAGACCCCTTGTATATTGGTGTAATCCTTCATACGAAGCCAGGTGGAAGACTATAGAGTTGTCACTAATAGATGCACCCGTGCAGGCGTTGCTTGGCTGTGCCGGCAGGGAAAAATAACTATTGCAGACAACGAGCCAATGGGTGAACTTATCACTTAAGGTCTGGGTAGAAGTGGTTAAACGTTTCCAACTCCAAAAAGAGATCAAACTGCTTAGATGGCCGGCGTATGATCCTGATTTTATGCCGGCATCACAAGATGGTAGATATAGGCGATGGGCCTGTTTAGGTATCACCTCCTTATGCAAGATAGTTAAGCAACGGGAGCTTGCCTGTTTTGATGATTTATGTCAAACATATGGGTTGGATAAGACAGACTTTTTCAGGTATTTACAGCTCCGTGATTACTTTTGTAAAGAGGTAAAAGGTTCTAATCCACGAGATCCACCCATGGTTGTTAATATTTTTATTGAGGCTTATAACTCAGGAAACACTAAAGGCCTCATAAGTAGGTTGTATCAGGGCATTATGTCATTGAATAAGGTCATGACAGACTATGTGAGACAGCGATGGGAAAAGGACCTGGACTTGGAAATATCAGAGGACATGTGGTTGAATACATGGGAGGTACAGTCATCCTCCACCAACTCCCTAACCTGGAGAGACTTTTGTTGGAAAAACTTAATTCGCTTTTTTATCACCCCTAAACAAAAGTCTAAACAAACTGGTACTGAGCTTGGTTGCTGGAGGGAATGTGGAGAGACCATGGTTGATCACGGACATGTTTTCTGGTCTTGTCCTCCTATCCAGACATTTTGGACGGAAGTTGCAAAGATCATTTCAAGAACCCTGGGGTTTAGCATTAGTATGTCTTTTACATCTTTTTATCTTGGACTCATCCCTGATGAGCTAAGCAGAAATGATACCTACCTCCTAAAAATGTTACTGGTGGCAGGTAAAAAGGCCATCACAAAATGTTGGCTTCAGAAAAGCTGTCCTACTGTCGGTCTCTTTGTTAAAACAGTTGAGCATTTGCATTTAATGGAACAAATGACCTTCTCTTTAAGGCTTCAGAAAGAGTTGGGGGAAAAACGATGGGAAAAATGGTGCGATTATTTAGCCAATGAAGATGGCGATTCTTTGTACTGATTGTATGTTTATATGCTGTATTTGCTGACCCCATGACCTTGTGTATGTATGTATGTTTTTAGTTTTTCTGCTGTTGATGTTTGTTGTCCATAAAATGTGGAAAAAATTAAAAGTGTAAAAAAAATAAACAAAATAATAATAATGATGTTTTGTTTTGGTTAATGAACTCAGAAATGCTTTTTATAATGATGTTTGTCTTTGATCTTTGTATTTGTAATTTTTCAGCTTGAGGAGTTCGAACTCGAAGATGAGGTCGAAAACTTAAGTTAAACTTAACCTCAAATGCTGGATATTGTAAGTAAAACAAAACAAAATCTAGAAATAACATGAATTTGCAGTTTGTGTTTTCACTGAACGTACTAATGATGTAATCAACTAACAATTCAACAATTTCACTTGTGAAAGTTGCCAAAACGATTTCCAAGTAAGAATATATAACACACACTTATCATGAAGTAATCAACTTTTCCTCTTTTGTTTTTTTAAATAATTTCTCCATAAGGACCCAGAGATCGTCTTCCACCGTGACCCTACTGCCAGCCAATCCAGACCTTGTGGAGATCAGAGACCCATTGTTTTACGTCAGGGATATGGTTGGAGACAATGTCGTAAGACAATGGTTACACCTGCACTGACAAAAGTCTTGTCACTTATCCATTTTGTAGAAACAACAGTTTATAACCTGACTTTTAATTAATCCATTGGTTTTAGAAATGGCTCATATGAAAGCAAAAACCCTCCCAAATTATGTTTAATATACCAAAATAAATTTGCTTCACTGAAGAAAGATTGATCATTTAATGAACACAGAAAGGACAGATTTTGGCAAGACAAAAGTTTTGTCGCCTACAGAGAGTAATGTGAACATTTAACAAATAATTTACTTCAAATACAAAAATATTTTGCATAACATCAGTGAATTAAGTAGTGGTGCTGTGAGATCCATATCTAATATCTTGTATGACTTCCATGAGCTTGAAGGACTGCATCCATGCGGTTCGGCAATGATTCATACAATTTATTGATGAAGTCATCAGGAATAGCAAAGAAAGCAGTCTTACATGCCTCCCAGAGTTCATCAAGATTCTTTGGTTTCGTCTTCCATGCTTCCTCTTTCATTCTACCCCAGACATGCTCAATGATGTTCATGTCTGGTGACTGGGCTGGCCAGTCCTGGAGAACCTTGATCTTCTTCGCATTGAGGAACTTTGATGTAGAGATGGAAGTATGCGATGGAGCACCATCCTGCTGCAAAATTTGACCCCTTTTATGGTTGGGAATGTAAGAGGTAGCTAATACTTCTTGATATTTTAGGCTATTGATATTGCCTTCCACCCTGCAAATCTCTCGCACACCCCCATACTGGATGTAACCCCAGACCATGATTTTTCCGCCACCAAACTTAACAGTTTTCTGGGTGAATCTCGGATCCATGCGGGCTCCAGTAGGTCTCCTGCAATATTTGCGGCGTCTGTGATGTAATTCAACCGAAGATTCATCTGAGAAATCCACCTTCTGCCACTTTTCCAGCGTCCATCCTTTTAGCAGGCTGTGGGTCTTGGCAAATGCCACACTGATTCGACCATGGAGGCCATTTCGAAGCAGAATTCTACAAACTGTTCTGGTTGACACGGGGACTTGAGGTGACCAGGCCTGGTGGAGCTCTGCTGCAGTGGAAAAGGGGCTGGCCTTGGATTTTCGAGCCAACAAACGGTCCTCCCGAGCAGTTGTCTTACGGGGTCTGCCGGACCTGGGCTTGTCAAAAACATCTCCAGTCTCTTCAAATATTTTTCTTATTCTTTGTACTTGACGCTGAGACACATTGAAGGTGTCAGCCACCTCAGCAGTGGATCTGGTCTTCAGCCTCTTGATAATCAACGCTTTGGTCTCAGGGTGAATCTTAGGCATGTCAGAGGTCAAGTTGCAGTTGATGTGAAGGTCTGGTGTGCTGGGGTTCTTTTTATACACACCCACTAATTGATTGATCAATTATTGATCACAAGTGAGGCTGTAATCTAGGATTGGGTGCATCATATGACAAGGCGACAAGACTTTTGTCTTTGCAAAAACTGACTCAGTGGGCTTTACCAAGCTGTGAACGTTAGAATGCTTTTCAGCAGTTTCGTTTTGCACCAAAACATTATTTCAAAAGCTGTTGGGATTGAATTTAGCCATTTCTTGTAAAAATGTTTTGATTAGAAATATATTTGAGGGGCACTTAAGGTCAACTTGTACCCAAGCGACAAGACTTTTGTCAGGGACTGTACAGTATATCTCAAAAGTGAGTACACCCTTAAGATTTTTGCAAATATTCTGTCATATCCTTTCAGGGGATAACACTTTCTTAATGAAACTTTGATATAACTTAAAGTAGTCAGTGTGCTGCTTGAATAACAGTATAGATTTATTGTCCATTGAAAATTACTCAGTACACAGCTGTTAATGTCTAAACAGCTGGCAACAAAAGTGAGTACACCCCATAGTGAACATGTCCAGTGTTTCCTCCAGGAATTTTTACATTAGTGGCGGAGAGCCCTGTCCGCGCGCATAGCGCATGAAACGCGCACGCGCGCTCAAAACAACGACCTAATTTCAACCAAAACTAGAGGGAGGATGGCAAAAAAAAATCTTCCCAGAACCTGATTTGCACGACCAGCTGTCGCTCTAGGACACGTTCGATTGCAAAATTCATTTATCCTTTATGTTCCCAGTTGAGGGCGTGTAGCTGTCGTTAGTTGGCCTGCTTTTATTTAGTTATGTGTACGTTTGAGTTAGTCATCTCTAGGATTGTTGTTTGATATTAGCCTATACTTTCTCTTATCTGCATTTTGAGCAACTGTACAAGACCCAACAACACAACTCTGATACAGGACTAATGTTACCTAGCTGCTATAGCTAACCCAACCCTGCTACAAGACCCAACAACACAACTCTGATACAGGACTAATGTTACCTAGCTGCTATAGCTAACCCAACTGTATCGGGGGGATACACACCCGTGGACTATTATAACCTTAGTGGCACTAATTTAACACTAACACTCTATAGACTAAATTGGATTTAAATGGTGAACATGTTAAATGCTTAAAGCTAAAATGTTCAGATTTTTTTTTTTTTTGTGTGTGGACTGAATCAATTAGTGGCGGAGGAAATTCATTTGTGGCGGCCCGCCACCAATAAATGCATATAGAGGAAACACTGGGTGTACTCACTTTTGTTGCCAGCTGTTTAGACATTAACAGCTGTGTACTGAGTAATTTTCAAAGGACAATAAATCTATACTGTTATTCAAGCAGCACACTGACTACTTGAAGTTATATCAAAGTTTCAGTAGGATAGTGTTATCCCCTGAAAGGATATGACAGAATATTTCTGGACTCTGCAGTCCTGACAGTAGTGGGGAACTCGTCCCACCAGCGGGGCGCCAGGACACTGAAAAGCTGTGACCAAATAGCGCAACTGCTGTATCCACGTGGCAGCCGAGGTGGAATAGCGGAGTGATCAGGCAGGGGTTTGGAGGCTGACCATTGCTTGCAAGTAGGGAAGGGCTGTTCTGTTTGCTGCTGAATATGTTCCTCTGTTTAGATTTGAAACAGAAATGACACTACCATAAGAGTTGTTATCTTCAAGCCATAAGCGTTAAAATCCTTGAGTACGGAAGCCACGCCCTCTACTGGGGTACGGAAATCAAGTTTCCCCATTGACCACCACTACAAATAGCTTACCACTTTCGACATTTGCTGCCTCATAGTTAAAAAGACGATTGTACCCAAGTGGAAAACTCTTTGGAAAACGTCTGTACCTCAGTAGAGAGGTCAAAACGTCACTCTGTGAACATCTGTATTCTTAGTTTGAGGCAGCGATACTCAAGCCTGGCCCTGGAGGGCGGCAAAGAGTCCAGGTTTTTGTTCCAGCCTAGTGCACATCTGTCACACCTGATTGAACTAATGAACTGATCCAAGACCTTGATGAGCTGAATCAGGTGTGTCAGTGCAGAGCTGGAACCAAAGCCTGCAGCACTGCGGCTCTCCAAGACCAAGAGTGAGGATCATAGATGAGGCTTCATGTTGAAGTTTATTTTCAGTGTAAGTCCAGTTGTTATTGTTTCTTCTCTGTATTTATGCTGCATTCAGTTGCTCCTAGGACACGAGGACATTTTGTTGCAACTCCAACTCTGAGAATTCAGAGTTTCTCACTCGGTCTGAGCCAACTCAGCCCTACACCAAATCCTGTGCTAAATCTTGGTGGTAAGCTCAGTTTCCGAGGAGCACCTGAATGCATCGTTAGTTCATGGCTCAACACAAGTTGATACATGGTTCATGTATCAACACAATAATAATAAAGTCTGTTGATAGTTTTGGAGGACCTTACTCATAGCCAGTTAAGTGACCAGTTTTTCACTCCCAAGCTCAGCCAGCTCTCCAGTTTCTATGAACCCTTACTCACTTTATATTTTATTATATATCAAATTGAGTAAATAACAATGTTTTTGTTTATCAGTATTTTATGTGTGGATTAAAGTGTTTACACCTAAATGAAGTGAGTGTAATGAGTTTAATCATTGGATTGCCGTTGTCAGACGGAACATACCGGTGAACACATTTCATTGATGTACAGTAGATTTTTTGCGATTTGATATTTTCACTGATTCAGTGATGTTGAATGAACAGAATGCTTCAGGGACCAAGATGTCTATGTTTATATGCATGTTAGTGCATTTATGTTTGTGCCTGTTTATTGGAAGAGATGCATTGTAAAGTACTGCAGGGCTTAAAGTACTCCGGCACAGTGCCGGATTTCCGGCGCAGGAGAATAAAAAAAAAGAAAAAGAAACTGCAATTGCGGCATTGCGCCGACGTGGTGGCGGGGGCGCTGTTTCACAAATAACTTAGCTTTCGTGTTTGCTAGCGAAACAGCTGATAGTTGATGTTGACTGCTCAAGGAGAATACATATTTGAAAGTACAGAATGCCTGAGAGCCTTATATTGCATTATATTACATTATATTTTGAATGGCCATCTGGTGCCTGAATATTGTTTTTTCCTTAATGACATTTCCACCATAAATTGATGGCGAAAGGGCACAAATTGGTGCATATCAATTCACCAGAATGCAAGAAATTAAGTGTTTGATGCTCGTTTAAGGACCCCCAGACAGCCCTGCTTCATGGGTCCCCCCCGATGTCAAACACCACTGGTACCACCTCCGCCTCATTTTGAGCCAGGAAAAACCCTGAGTAGTGACGGGAAGCCTTATGGGACGTGGTGCCAAGAAGGAGAATATAAGTGATAGTGGCTTAATAAGTAATCAGTTTGTTCTTTTAAAGACGTATATATTTTATTCTGTATTGTTATAGTGATAGTGGCTTAATAAGTGATGCAATCAGTTTGGCCTTTTAAAGACATCTATTTTTTATTTTATTTTATTAAGTATAAAACAGTATTATGAATGAATGGTCTTTATTGTCATTACAGTTTTTCCCAATTGCTAAAACACAAAAGCCAATTCTCTAAACCAAATGACCAGTTCTCTAAACACATTTAATAAAACTAGCTCCCATTTGCCAAAACCATAAACACATTTCACATGAAGACACAATTCACAAAACACAATCCTCCTTTTCTCATAAATCTAAACACATTGTGTCTTGCTAAAACACAAGTTGCAAAAAACTCTGCTCAAAATGTCAAATTCTCAAATTAAAGCTCATGTGATGCAAAATGCTTGCCACAGTCAGCAACATTTTAACACAATGAACACACCTGGCTTCATTCATTAAACATAACGACTCAAAATTTAAGACACTTGTTGCAAATGATTGTGGTGTGTGTGTGGTATAGTTCCATAAATAAATAAATAAACATCACACCCTGAACATTGTTTTCAGTGAGTATTGTTGTGTGTAACGGATCCTCTGTAGTGTTTGCATTGAGTTGTGATACAGTACAGTATTGTACATGTTACGGTAACATTTTTCAAACCTTTATTTACGTAAAACTCGATAGGACAACAGTGCAACAACTTCGCGGCTGAACTTTAGTAAAATTTCGGACATCATATGCCATTTAAAGGGGGGAAATAGATATATCATGCAAAATCAGCCTTACTGTAATGTAAAATATGTAATGTTAGATATAACGTTAGACAGGGAGCGCAGATTTATTTTTATGCATGACTATCATACATGTGGGAAAACTAGGGTTAGGGTTAGGTGCTAGGGTTACAGTAAGGTTAGGATTAGGGGTAGGGTTTGAGTTTGAGTTTTGAAGAGAGAAGGTGTGGTTTTGCTTATGTAGCTTTAGAAAAGTGTGTTGTGTTTAGAGTTTTGGGAAAATGGAGGAAAGTTTTGTGAAATGTGTTTTAGCAATTGAGAAAAACTGTAATACAGTACAGGTACCATACAACGAAATTTAGGAGGGGGGGGCTCCCCTGGTGCTTGGAAAAAGACTAAAAACACGAGGGCCAAGGGTAAAATAAAAAAGGGAAAAGAGCTGGTTTACATAAATAAAGGCTATGTACACTATCTACTATACTACTATACTATACAATAAAACACTGTGCTGTACTCTATGCTATGCTATAAATATCCAAACTTTTCCTATATCTGAACCTTATGTACACAAGGGTTGTCATATTGCACATAGTATTGTTGCACATTCATTTAAAGTATTAATGCATTTTAACATTGAGACATATATTTTGTATTGACTATAAAATAGTATTAATGCATTTAAACATTGAGACAAGAAGCTGTCTTCTGTACCCGCTCTCCCAATATCTCAAACTGTGACCCCCCTCCCCAAGAAAAAGTTTCAGGCACAGGATTTTTTCCCACTTTAAGCCCTGGTACTGTATTTCATCAGTAAAACATGACAGTACAACATTCAATCATACCCCAAAGTGCTCATCTGAGAATACCAGAGGTGGGAGTAAGTTATACATGTGCAAGTCTGAAGTTACTGTGGTGAGAAGGTTGTACAGTTTATCTACGTTAGCTACAGTACAGTAGTTGTGGCCCTGACCTCAGCTAGTTGGCCAGGGCTCGTGCATTCAAAAATCAAAAAGTTGAAGTCAAACTCTGGTTCTTCACGGAGGGAACTCATTTTCTGAACTCCAACAGGCTCTACCAGCTCTACAGTAACTCTCTGTCTGTTCTTTTTTTAAATTTGATTTCTGACCCAATTTCTTCAGAGATAACTGTTCTTGTTCTACTTCTTGTAACTCTGACAGTTCATTCACAAAGGCTTCTGAGGAGAGGCTGCTCTTGTCTCCTGCCCACTTCGCCCAATGTGACACACCTCCTGACCGCGAAGAGCTGATTGACTGACTGACTGACTGACTGACTGACTGACTGACTGACTGACTGACTGACTGACTGACTGACTGACTGCTACAGTAGTTGTTTTTTCCCTAGCAGGCTCTTCTGTGGTTCCTCTGTGTGTTCCTCAGAAGTGCACTACGCCTCAGCGAACTCTCTTAAAGGTGTTAACCAGAATGGAATAAATGGTTAACCAGAATTTATTAATCTGCAGTGTATGACACACATAATGGACTGTACAGAGAGAAAGTATGACATTTCAAATGTCATTTCTCAGAATTAGGGGAAAGCCCTGCGGTTGTTTCCTAGGCTACAGACAGGTGCAGTGATACCCTAGTAATACACAGTGCAGTCACATACTGTATTGTGAGATGAGAGAAAGTGAGGATCTTCTTAAATTACAATCTTTTATAGCATCAGAACACTGACAGACTCATGAATAAATTAATATTTAATCATCACTGGCTCTAAAAAAGTGAATTAATAATACAATCAATTCATTAATAAATGCAATTTTTGGTTAGGAATGTTCAAGCAACCCGACAACCCGGCTTTCCAGTCAGAGCGCCCAGTGCTCTGAGTTTCCGAACAGGTACGTTCTGCGCTCTGAATTTACGAACGACCAGAGAGCACCCAGTTCGCACTCCGACGCTCTCTGGGCGAATTTACGAACTGAAATAAACCAGAACCACCCTAAAAAGGGAGAACCGATCACTGGGTCCTGTAGCGAGTAGCACTGCCACCACCTTTTTTTAACCGGTGAGGTCCGGGGACAGAGGTCGGAACACACCACCACCACACAACACATGGTTAGCAAAAATCCATAGGTATATTTTATTAATTCCAACCGGTAAAATTCATGACATGCGGTAAGTACGGACGCTCCCCGATCCCACTACAACTAGCCCTCCCACCAGAGTACTAGGGACTAAACACATTACGCTACTCTGACGGTACTGACTGCAGTGGACTGGTTTCGCCCCCCTCTTACCCCACGTTAAAGTTTCTAAAACCACCCCCCAAACCCCACACATACGGACAACACAAACAATGACGTTACGTAACATATAACAAAGATTTCAAATTAAAAAGGCAATCAACTTGTCCAAGTGCTATATAGGGCTGGAGCCTCCGGGGGGGCGTCAACACGGTGAGTAGAATTGGGACACTCACAGTTAGTTAGTCAGTTATTATCAGTTACAGTTTTTTTTATGCTCGCTAAGTCACAGTGTTCAATACTGAAGTCACAGAGTCACAACTCTTCATACAGTCAGCAAATCAGAAGCCCATGTGGGCCAAACTGTGACTCTTACTCTGTGATTTGTGCATTGCTTTCATACAAAATGCATTCAATGACCACGTTCTCCAAAATCCATAACACGTCTCATTCAAACTCCTCCACCTGCAAAACACTATGTATTTGCAACACATTTTTAAATTGTTAACATACTGTGTTCAAAACTCTGAAGAACACATTCAAAACAGAATGATTTGGTGCATTTTTGCAGTAATCATATTCCTATCATATATGACAACGCTCGCAATAAACTTTTTTTTTGCACAGTGTTTGAGTGTGCAGGTGCTGTTATTTTGCACTCTATTGATACTCTTCAGTTCCAGCACCTCAGCAAAGTCTGATAAGGGATGAGCGGTGGTATTTTCACTATTTGCAGTAATCATATTGAAATGTCTAGAAAATATTAGCAGAATATATACAATGAAATGAAATAGACTAGATGCATTGCCAGGGAAGACATTAGATGTGACCAGATGCAGACCAGAGGGTGGACCAAAACCCTCAGGAGTGAGACATGTTTGGTGTGATTGCTATTGTATTGTAGCCCTGGAATTTCTGTTTTTCTTTTTTGTTTGAACTTTGCATCTTCCACTTTATTTTTCACTTTTCATTTTACACAAGTAAATGTAGTGTACTTTGAAGTAAATGTACCGTAACTTACTTTCTGCAAAGATACTGAAAAAAAAGGATAAAAGATAGAATAAAGGATAGAAGCAAAAGATAGAATAAAGGATTGAAGCAAATTGTGGCATTTCTGATTCATTCTTGTTGCCTAATACTTAACAGTTGTACAGTCAACTATTCTGTCTATGATTACTATAAATCAAACCATTTTTATAATGAAATATTCATTCTTGTGAAAATCATTCAAACTATGTAATGCTCCCTGTTGTTAGTGTTTTGTAAGTCAGAATGTTATGAATGACTGTGTATGCTTTCTGAGTGAACATTGTTGCCAGTGTATGGTTGAACGAGCTTCTTTTGAGACATGAATGAAGTGATTGGCCAGCATGCGTGTTAGTAATGCAGACTGTATGAAGAGTTGTGACTCTGTGACTTCAGTATTGAACAATGTGACTTATCGACCGTAAAAAAACTACAGAAGTGGACTAGATGTACTACCACGCTAGCTGGACCAGACTACGGGGCGGAGCATGAATAAAATACAAACATTTCAAAATAATTTAAAACAATTCAAAAGGTTCAATGTGAGCTAAAACTGTTGTCATACAAAATCCTAACCAGGCAAAGCAGCAGTGACAATGGCTATAAGCTGTAGTTCTGTTCTGAAAAGAAAGACATCCAATAATACAGACATTAGACAGCAGCCAATTAGACATCACATAAACATAATACATTGTTACGGATATTTACAAAGAACATGTCACTTTACAGGTCGTCAATATTAGTTTGTGTGTTTAGAACACATTACCTTGGCTGTAGCCTATCAATGCCCGCAACCAGACGGCTCTAAACGTGCCTTGAGCCAGGGAACAATAATGACCTCCCTCACAGGAGTAGACGGCTCGGGGATATCATCTGAAATGCATGGATGTATATCATGAGTTGGTGCTTTTCCACTACAGGGCCAGCCCGGGTCGACCCGGGTCAGGCCTGTTCTTTGGCGCTTTTCCATTGAGCGGCCTGTGTCAGCACGGCACGGCACGGTAAAATAGTTATGACGCTTTTCCACTACCGGGCCCGGCTCGGGTCAGCACGGCTCGCTTCGGCACGCTTTTGAACAGTTCTGGGTACAATACGTTTTCTACTATACACAAGAGACCAGGAACGAGTAGGAGGAGTAGGAGATAGTAGGCGGAGTTACGCGTCATAACAGCGCGCCATGGTAGTGACGTATATTTTCACGAGACACAACACAACCACAACAATAGCAACATGGAGGAACTTGAAGCTATCGTATACTTTTTCCTCGGCATGTGGTATATTATTAACCGTGGTTTTTTGGAGAGAAAGAGAAAGAGAGAGGGAGAGAGAGAGAGGAAGCTATGTACACATAATAAAGTCATGTTTTTTGAATCCTTAAAACCACTGCCTTCACTTGTCTGCTTTATGAACTGTAGTATCATTGTTATGTTGAGCATATGAGATGGCTACTGCCTGATCGATGTCGACACTGCTCGTAGTGAATATAAGCACTTGACGCATGTTGAACTCCTGGTTCATTGACTTTACTCCCGGTTCACTTCTCGGGGTGTCAGCGCGGTGGTTAAGGGCTCAAAATGACCGTATACCGATGGTGAAGTTAGCAAAGGAGTATTGTGTTTGTACCACCTTCATAGCCGGTGTTATTCACTGAAATTCGAATGGAGTCTTAGTCATGTACCGTTAACGAGATAGAATAAGCAAAGCAGATTTATGGTACATCGTAAAACGCTCATCAGGGGGGGGGGGGGCCGTCGCTTAAGGCCGAATATCTCCGCGTCACAATGGGTTATAATTCCAAACTAAAATTCTCCATGATCACAATAGCATGCTGAACACACTGAATAGTAAGAACAGTAAGAAGTAGTAGTCTCTGCTGTTCAACGCTGTTGTGAGATTTAAAAATGGCGGTTAGAGGTGTACTGTGAAAACATACGATAACGATGTTGTGACGATTTCCATTGACCAATCAACGGTGTGCAGCGTCACACGTCACACGCAGCCTAGCAAAAAGGTACCGGCTCGCAAAAAGGTTCCTGCCCGCGAAGGGTAGCTAAAGAAGCGTGCCGTACCGTGCCGTGCTGATCCAGGCCGACAAATGGAAAAGCCATTCTTATCGCATTTCCCCCCGTTGGACAGCCCGCTTCGGCCTGCTTCTTTTCCCCTTTTCCATATGTCGTTCTGGGTCGGTTCGGCTCGCTTCTTTAGCTCCCCTTCGAGACCAGGGTCTAAATTTTAAGATCCGGATCTTTTTGCCAGGCTGCGTGTGACGTGTGACGCTGCACACCGTTGATTGGTCAATGGAAATCGTCATCCCATGTCCATAGATTTCTTCACTAACCGCCATCTTGAAATACCACATTCGCTCTTGGAAAATGTCACTACAGTTTCTGTAATAGCTTATTAATAAAGATTAGAAAAATTATGCTGACCATCGTATTATCTTAGTTTAATGTCATTTCAATGAATCATAGAACTTTTATTTACAACAAGCACAACACAAAAATCGCTATTATGCACCGTCTTTGCCCGTGAATAACACCGGCTGTGGAGGTGGTACAAACACAATACTCCTTTGCTAACTTCACCATCGGTCTACGGTCATTTTGAGCCCTTAACCACCGCGCTGACACCCCGAGAAGTTATGCTTTTAACCGTAAACTCGATGAACCGAGAGTTCACCCGCTGCTGCTGCTGTGCCGTCCAGCCATTTTCGCCGTTCACTCATGAGTCAAATGCCGGTAGATTCGCGTCTTGTCGGCGTTTCCCTGGTTGCGAGATCTAAACTACTAGAACTGAAAGCGGCAGGTAACAGGCACGTAACATATATGCTGTATAAATAAATATATTTGACTACCAGCAAGACAGCGCTGCACTCGTATCTATCAGCCTGTCTGTATAATGATGTCATTGAATGCCGATGCTGAGATACTGTGCTGATGAACCATTCGCTGACTGTCTTAATAAATCAAGTACAGAGATTCCGACCCGTGTTGAACATCCTATTTCCTTGTCAAATCGTGTATGCTGTGCAGTGTGCATCATGAGATGACAACGCATTTAAGATCACAATCCTCAATAGATTGATTCCATCGTTTTACCGACAAGAAGATTCTACAATCTATCAGCCTTTCCGTAGAAATACATCGCTCCCTGTATAACGATATATATCTAACGTTACATGTTTTAAGGCTGATCTGTGCATGATGGTGCTGCATTTTGACATAATTCTTATCGCATTTCCCCCCGTTGTGCTGCCGTTCCGTAGTCCAGAGCTTCATCATCCCCCTTCACACCTTTCCATCCCTGGCGTCATTTTATCAATGAACGTGGTATTATACATATTTACATATTACATATTTGTTGTTATTTATGGAAGTGTCCGGTTGCTGGAGGAACCAGGACGCCGGCTACACTGCACAGTTTAGCCCGAAATATATAGAGAGAGTGCAGCCCGTTGACAGAGAAACGTTTTAACAGGGAATTCGCTCCACGCTGTGTCGACGGTGATAGGAGTGGAGGATCGACTCCATTCAAATGGTTTCAGATGCCCTGTCTTCTCCTCTATCCGGACACGTTTGAATTGTTATCCTAACCCCCGGTAAACCGAAGTTATTAACCCGCAAACGGCACCGTGTTTGTCCGTGAATAACACGGCACACAATGATACTACAGTTCATAAAGCAGACAAGTGATGGCAGTGGTTTTAAGGGTTCAAAAAACATGACTTTATTATGTGTAGAACAACATATGTGCAGAAAAATCCAATAGAAATGATTCAAACATGCAGACAATCAGACAGTAGCCATCTCCTGAACATAACAATGATGCTACAGTGAGGTAAAATAGTAGCCATCTCCTTACGATAGCCCACATAAGTTTCTTTCTCTTTTCAGCATTCCTCTTTCGAGTATCCTTCCTTCTGTCTTCGCTCTTCTGTCTTCTCTCTTTTCTCTCCAAAAAACCATGGTTAATAATATACCACATGCCGAGGGACAGGCATAGGATAGCTGCAACTTCCTCCATGTTGCTGTTGTTGTGTCTCGTGAAAATATACGTCACCACCATGGCGCGCTGTTATGACGCGTAACTCCGCCTACTATCGCCTACTCCTCCTACTAGTCCGGGTCGGTTGTGTATAATGGAAAACCAGAACTGATCAAAAGCGGGCTAAAGTGACCCGACCTGACCCGATCCGACCTGGGCTGGGCTGCGCTGCTGATGGAAAAACGCCATTAACAACCGAATAGAGAGAGAGAGAATAGAAAACACCCACGTTTTTAACTGAACAAACTTGACATGTGGTAAACCTGCCTCTCTAGTTATGAGCTGACGCTTTCTTTGTTGTCTGATAGGTGTGTTCTTTAAATATTTGTCTTCACTAACTGTAGCCAGGTGAGGCCCCATAGCTCAGTGGTTAGAGCACTGGTCTT